>NW_004955440.1:13614127-13635525 GCF_000276665.1 Chinchilla lanigera
GAACTCACGACCTTGCGCTTGCCAGGCAGGCGCTTTTGCCGCTGAGCTAAATCCCCAGCCCCTTTGGCCGCAGTTCTGCACACGATCGCCTGTACCCACCTCCCAAATGCACACATGTTGTCCTCAGTGCTGGGTTTATCACAATGTTAAAGTAATACCCTCTTCCAGAGAGTCCACTACTCCCAGGGTTAAAAGGGCCAAAACCCTGGGATTAGAAAACTATTTGGAATGACACAAGCCGTACAGTGAAGTCCCACAGCTTCCCTTTCATTTCACTGCACCTTTACTTCCCTCCCTATCTGAAGAGTTTAAAGCCACTGTTCTCTGTAAACCTCCTTTGTCCAGTTGCACGATGACCTGCACTTCCACACTCTGGAATATTAATTTTGTGTCCCATTGTTTGGCCTCCACACTAAAGACATTGTCTCTTTCATCTTTATTTTTTTGTTTTTGGAGCTTTGTTTACTCTTCACGCAACTCTGAGCATATGCTGAGTTAAACAATTTGTTCAACACAGAGTCCCAGTTGCACTTTCCCCAAAGTAAAATAACCAACCAATAATTCACTGCCAAAAATGGAAGGTGCATACACAGACAGTTCAACAGCTGTAAATTAATACTCAGTCCAAAAGACTGAAAGGACACACACTGTTTAACCTGGGGAAATGGAAGCGTGTGGTCCATTTTTCTAGGGGGTTTGATGTACGGAGCTATTGCTTACTATATGAAGGACAGAAGCAGACAGAACCCAGCATAGCCAAAGGATAACTTAACGTATAGTAAGATGAAAAGCTCACACTGATAAAAGAACAAAACAGAAATTTCCACTTGATAAGTCTCTTTAAATACTGATGTATATATTTGGGAAAGTTGGGGATTCTTTTTAATCTGAGGTGGAAGGATGGAACAGCGAGGAAATCTGGATATAGATTTCCCTCTGACTAAATTGGTGGCTACAGATAAGATCCATCCATTTTCTTGGATTATAATTACTTTAATCCTCTTCTTCGATGACTACATACAAAAGATAACTTCTGTAGAGATGTTTTCAGATTTCAGAGATGTTTCTATTTGAGGCCAATATGAGAGAAAATGTCATTCTACGCAGTGAGTCTCACTTGAAAATCAGCTGTGAGTCATTCAAATAAATATTCATTGGGAACTGCCTCGGTGGCACACTCTTAACTAGCGCTGGGGAGACAGGAGTGCAGAAGACCTTCAAGTCCTTGCTCTCCCAGATGCGTGCCTTAAACAGACACTTTTAAAACTAGTCACACGCACCATGTAGAGAACTCCAAATAACGGGATCATAAATTCTTAGTATACTTTCTGCCTTGAAAGTAAATGGATGGATGGATGGATGGATGGATGCTTGCATACAGTAAATCTTAATTAGTGAATTCTTAATTCTCAAATTCGCCTGCTCACTGGTTTATTTATAAGCCCCCAGATCAACACATGTGACGCTTTCACAGTTCTTCATGGGCATGCTCAGAACAGAGAAGAATCTGCATCCCCCGATACGCAGTTTCTCGACCGAGTTCAAACCAGGTGGCATCTTACCTCTTGCTCCAACTTTCATACTATAAACAAGTGTCTTTTTTGCAGTCTGTTTAGGGAGACAGTTTTCACATTTTGGTGATTTTGTTGCTGATTTCACTCTTTAAAATGGCCTCCAAGAGGCTGGGGATTTAGCTCAGCGGCAAAAGCACCTGCCTGGCAAGCACAAGGTCGTGAGTTCGGTTCCTGGTACCAGAGAAAAACCAAAAAAAAAAAACCAAAAAACAAAAAATGGCCTCCAAGTGGAGCATTAACACCTTGTCTGGAGTTCCTTGTGGGAAGGCTCTGATGCACCTCATGAAAAATATATGTTTGATAAGCTTTATCCAGGCATGCATTATAGTGTTTGTTACTTGTCATGAGTTGAGTGTTAATGAATCAAATGTATACGTATGTGTGTGTGTGTGTGTGTGTGTGTGTGTAGTTTATTTAAACACAACTCACATGAAAGAAGGTTATGTATTGCTCACTTGATGAAAATGTGACCAGTACGTTCTGAATGAAACTCTTTGAGTTTCTCTGTTCACTTAGCAAGTACTTAACTTCTCTACCCAGCAGGCACTAGAGGCCCAAACTAAGATCACCATCAGGACCACTGCCAGAATCTCCTAGGGGTGAGGGGGTCTCACCCATAGGGGTCAGGTTATAAGTGCTGTGACTTCAGTGGCACAAACACAAAATGAAACTGCAAGAGATTTTAATACATACAAAACCTAGAGGGCAGACAGAATGCCTGGAGGCCTCATATACAAAGTTCAAGGGGAGGCAAACAAGGAGAAAGAGTGAGAAAGAGCTGAGACTCACGGGCCAATTTATTGGGCCCAGGTTGTTATCCAAACAGATCTCCCCAGAGAACCTTTAACTGGTGGGTTGCAAGCAGAAGTGAGTTCCAAGGGTCACACTGTGGCTAAGAAAAGTGGTCAGTAAATATCTCCAGCAAATGCCTGAATGGTCCACTTAAGGGAAATAGCAAGAAAATAGGGAGTCCCGTCTGTTACATGGAAGATTTCTTTAACATCTTTTCTCTGGCCAGCAGCTTCAGCTACATGGGTGTGATGTAGAATTAGAAACTGTCAAAGGCAACAATATCCTGCTTCTTATTATGAGAAAGTTAAACTGATATTTATATATAAATGCTGAGGCAACAGGAAATTATAGGCACTCAATGGATAGGCACTCCCAGGAACCTAATTTTATACTGTATTTCTCCTGAGAGAAATGTTTCAGTATTCACTAATTCAGCGTCCACCCCAACTTTATAGAATATAATTACCACTAATAGCAAGAATTAATGATAGATGGTTTTTAGAGGCAAGGCAGAAGTCATATTCAACCCAGTAATGATAGGTAGTTTTTATTTGTAAGTGAAAAAATCTTGCTTTTGCACATAGAAATATTTCATCTTGACTTGTGAATTGATCAGCTTCAGGTAGGAGGTGGGGCTTCCTAAAGCAGCATATCCGTAAAATAGGGTAAGGCTTAGAGAGTTCCATATATCCCAGCTGTTGGCTTCTGTTGCCAGCCCCCTTGGAAAGAAATATTTTCCCAGGCTTGTATTTGATTTCAACACTCAATTATTTTCTTAGTCTCTCTCGCATGCTAGTACATGTCCAATAAAGTGTTGGATTTTTTTTCTTTAGCTGTAAACACAGTGCAAATCCAACTCCCACATAAACAGTATCTGCTGCAAAATCATGTAGCACCCACATATTTGTTTAATGAAACAAGGCCCAAATGGAAAAGTTACAATCTCATTTAAAGTTTAGATGCCTGAGGACAATTCTGATAATGTTTAGAGGTGGATAATTATGGGAAGCAGAAGAAATGAAAGATAAATATTGGCAGTTGCTGAAAGAAAACTAAAAGTCTATTTTCAGATCTGTGAGCAACACCAACAAATAGTGTGATGTAAAAAGACTAGAGACTTCATGAGTATTTGATGTCTAGGTACATATTCTTCTCAAGTTCTGGGAACCTTCTGAATTTCATTGCTTATGAAAAGGAATAAGAAGCATTTATTATTGCAAAGCATTCAGCAATGGCTTTGCAGGTTTGGAATTAAACTAGGGCCCTACTGTTTTCAAAGACTAAGGATTTCTAGGTACTCAAAGAATGCTGCAAGATCCTAGAATAGCAAAGGCAATCCTGAGCAGCAAAGGCAAGGTAGAGGGCATCACAAACCCTGACTTGAAATTATACTATAAAGCTATTGTGATAAAAACAACATGGTAGTGGAAAAAAAAAACCCAAAGATCAATGTAACAGATTAAAAGATACAGAAACAACTCTAGACATACTTAGCCACCTTATCTTTGACAAAGGTGCCAAACACATTCACTGGAAGAAGTGAGCCTCTTTAATAAATGGTTCTGGAAAAACTGGCTTTGCACATGCCAAAGATTAAAATTGGACCCATATCATTCACCAGGCACTAAACTAAATTTAAAATGAATTAAAGATCTAAATATTAAAACAGAAACATTAAATCTGCTGGAAGATGGAATAGGTAAAAACTCTTGAAAATATTGGTATAAGAAAAGACTTTATGAATAAAACCTCAATCCCACAGGAACTATCACAAACAATGAAGAGCTGGGATCTTAACATATTAAAAAGCTTTTGAACAGCAAGAGAAACCACCAACAGAGTAAAGAGAAAACCAGCACTGGGAAAATGTTTGCCAGTTATTCCTCAGACAAAGGATTACTATCAAGAACATACAAAGAATTCAAAAAAAATAAGACCTCCCAAATGTGAAGACGCAATCCAAAAATGTGCATCTGAGATGAATACACACTTCTCAGATGAAGAGCTAAAAACAGCAAATAAATATACGAGAAAATGTTTGACAGCACTGGTCATTCAAAAGCTGCAAATTAAAACAACACTGGGATTTCACCTCAACCTGGAAAGAATAGATATAATAGAGAAATCAACCAATAACAAATGCTGGCAGGGCTGTGGGGAAAAAGGAACACTTCTCTGCTGTTGGTGGGATTGTAGACTGGTGCAACCACTGTGAAAATCAGTGTGAAGATTCCTCAAAAAATTAGGATTATAGGTCCAATTTGAATGCAACTATTCCTCTTCTGGGTATCTTCCCAGAAGAACTAAAAACATTGTACCACAGTGATATATGGGCACCCATGTTTATAGCAGCACAATTTATAATAGCTAGATCTTGGAAACAACCCAAATGCCCATTAACTGAGGAATGGATAAAAAAGATGTGGTCCTCTTATATAATGGAGTACTATTCAGCCATAAAGAAGGATAAATTGGAGACTTTTATAGGTAAATGGATACAACTTGAGACCTTACTTATAAGTGAAATAAACCAGATGCACATGTGCAAACATTGTATTGCCTCCCTCGTGTGAGAAGCTGAAAGAGTAAATAAGATCCAAAATGTACAATAGATATTTCAAAATGGGAAGAAACTGTTCCAAAGGAAAGAGAAACTGGGGTGGGGGAAAGGAGAAAAGAAGGAAGAGAAAAGCAAAAAAGATAGACAGATGATAGATAGATAGATAGATAGATAGATAGATAGATAGATAGATAATAGACAGATGATAGATAGAGGATAGATAGATAGATAGATACATAAAGATAGTTTAAGATAATTATACTACTAATTTCTCTTAGTTTATTGAAAAGAAAAGTTTGTGTTAATATTGTTTGGACAATTAAATGCCTATATTTTGTACTCTGAGTAACTAATTTTTTTTTGTTTTTGTTTTTTTGTTTTTTTGTTTTTTTGTTTTTTGGTTTTTCTCCGGTACCAGGAACTGAACTCACGACCTTGCGCTTGCCAGGCAGGCACTTTTGCCGCTGAGCTAAATCCCCAGCCCTGAGTAACTAATTTAAAGATAACAATATACAATGTATTAACCATTGTTGCCCTCCTATTATCTTGTTTTGAAATTCTTTTGCTTTTTTCTTTAAAATAACAAAAAGAAATTAAAAAGAAAAGAATGCTCTAAGGAGTTTTGATCTTGGCAGCTGGTAATACCACAAGGTAAAAACAAGGGAAGCAATCGATCCTTAGAAAGACTTCAACCCTTAGGTACCCAGAGGGAATTGGTACCACCCTCCACTACCATTAACAAGGTACAAGGAAGTCAACACTTTGTACAAAAATGAATAAACTTCAGGGAATAATCACAAGCATCTACTTTCTGCTTGGTTTTGTTTTTCAAGGCTAAAAAAAATAGAAATTATATAACTGGGCCTCAATGTTTGTGTAGCCTAGAAAATGACTTATTGCAACATTTGGACTGGTGTTTATAAGAAATCTTCCAAATCTTATTTTCACTGAGGGATCCAAACCATCCAAAATTTACTTGAAAGGAGCTGATGACTTCTCAGAAGTATTTGATGACTAGATTTGGCATTAAATAAAATTATATAATTTTATTGTCCTTACTTTGCCATCTGGTGTGTATATATGTGACTGACCTTGGTGTTTGTCTCCCAAGAAAGACCAACTAAATACCCTCGCAGGTCCCTATTCTGAGTTTCCAGGAACAGCCCCATAGAAAAGCTGGTGATGGGAAGAGGAGATTTAGGGGTCCAGGGACAAGGCTGGGAAGGGCAAATGATAGTGGGAAAAGAGCTCCAAAGAGACCACAAGGAAGGTACCAAGAAATCAGTTTCAGGGACATTGACCGAGGATATTTATGTTAAGTTGGTCAAACTTCAGACTCAACTGAACAAGAATGTTTTTGTCTATTCCTACAAAGACTCTCCACCCCATTCCTTCTATTCTGTTTCACGGCTCTACGATTCATGCTCATATTTCCTCAAGATTATTGTCATCCTTGGAAGTTTCTTCATAGTGTATAACGGCTCAGCGCATCAGCTGCCATTGCTTTGCACCACTGGGGCCTTGAACAGGTTACTCTATATCCTGTTCATTCTCCGCTCGCATAAAAGGTGATCTGACAAACACTTTGTCCTTATGGTGATGGTGGTGGTGGTGATTAGCTGACTGGTTTTTGAATCTCTTTCTATGGTTAAAGAGTCTCTCACCTTAAGAATCTTGGTGCAAGACAGAACCAACTTCCCATTGTGAAAACTGGGAATATGGGTTATTCATCATCCCAAGCTCCCTTGAAAAGAAGGTGCCATGGTCTGGTCAGTTCCTGGCCCATCAGCTTCCCCCACCTGGGGTTTTGCCTGATAGGGGCAGAGACACTGAAGCACCATCCCAGTGGCAGGAGGCACGGTAGGGCCAGGCGGTCTGCCTTCTGTGTGGCAGGGGCAGACAGAGCAGTGGGGCAATAGAGTTTGTACCACCTACAGTGCAAGCTGAGATATTTAGCATTCAGTGGTATGAATTCGAAGGCATAATTTCAGCTATGGAGAAACATTTTTAAGAGAAATGTGTTAAGAATATAAGAAAAACTGGATCAAGCAAGAACTAACCTGATCAGTCTCTAATTCAAAACCTTCACCATCCAATAGCCCAATACCTAGCTTGGTGCTTTGACCCATGACCTTCTTTAGAACATGGCCAAGCTAAGTTTTTCAAACTGAACCCCTGTGACAGAGCCACACGGCTGAGCTGCAAACTCTGACAGACGTCTGTCCTGGTGGCAAGCACTGCCTTGCGCATCCAGGCCTTCCCCACCTGCTCCCACTCCCACTTCAGCGTCCTCCTCGCAAGTCCCTTCCTGGGTACAGATTTTTAATACTTATTTTACGGTAGTAGAGTCCTTATTCTCTGCTTTGAGTCCCCCCATCTTTGGTGGCCTTTGAGAGCATTTACTACTTGGAACTGTGAGTTGCATGCCTGCCTGGGGCAAATTCACTTTGTCTCTCGATTCCTAACTAGCACAGAACCAGTCATTTGCTGGACACTCAACAAATAACTAAGTGGAAGCATGCGGGTCAAGGACCGAGTTTGGACAGGGAGCTGTAACAGCAGCAGCAACAACAAAAAACCTGCGGTAATGGAGGCACAGTTTGGTCAGAGCCAGCAAATACACTTGGGTCTAGCGGGCCTAGATAGTGAAAGCACACAAATGTGGTTTTTCCATGAAGCTTATTGGTGAGGAAACCGCGTAAGTCTGAACACCTAACTAACTAGAAGAATGAAGCGAGCAGATCTTGACTTCCAGTAAACATTTTCCTCCTATGCAGTCTTTTTATGTTAGTTCTGAATTGTTTACAAAGTCTTTGACTAATAGAGGGGAAATGTTGATTCTTTGAATGACAAGGAACTGAAGAGTATTCCTCCTGCTTGTAAAGAACCTCAGATCAAGTTCTTACAGTATAAAATCAAATATTTACTTGATCAAATCTCATCCAATCCTTGTTAAAAAAAAAATCAAATCAATACTCCTCAGGCCAAAATGAAAACGTTAAGACCTCAAGAACATCAGGCAGCAAGAATAAGTGAAATGCAAGATAGGCTGACTTTTTTTACTCTTACACTTTATTTGGTAAGTATGAGTATTTTTTTCTATTTATTTATTTTGGTCCTACCAGGAATCGAACTCATGACCTCATGTTTGCAAGGCAAGCACTGTGCCACTGAGCTATAGCACCAGCAAGTGTGAGTATTTTTGTGGGGGTGTTCTCAGCATATTTTGTATATAAAATGCAAAAAATAAATAAGAAGATGAGGCAGTTGGGGAAACAAGAAAGGAAAAACCTACTGCAGTGACACATGCACACCCATGTTTATAGCTACACAATTCATAGAAGCTAGATCTTCAAAGCAGCTTATATGTTACGTTTTATTTTGCTTTTGTGCGGTACCAGGGATCGAACTTATGACCTCATGCTTAAAAGGCAGGCGCTTACACCACTGAGCTATATCCCTAGCCCCAAAGCAGCTTATATGTTCATTAACAGATAAAGGAAGTATTGCATTTATGCACAATAGAGCATTACTGTGCCGTAAAGAAAGATAAACTTGAGTTGTCTGTAGAAAAATGGATGTGCTTTGGGATCATAATTAGGGGAATAAATCAGATGCACAAGTTTAAATATCATATGGTTTCTCTTCTATGAGGAACCCAAATTATAAATAAAGAGCAAAATAAAAGATAGATCATAGGTAGGAGGGAGATGGAGCTTCCTCAAACCCAAAGGGGTCAAGAGACGGAGGGCGGGGAGAAAGGGGATGAGGAAAGGAGCGAGGACGTGCTGTGTGGGCTCCGACACCACACAGGGAGTTTGAGCGTTATGCAAACGCGTCCTAAGGAGGACGAAAGCAGCTGCTGACCGGCTCCGCAAAGAAAGCAAGAACCTGGAAGTACGTGGGCGCACTGAGTGAAGCCAGCGTCGGACGCAGGGCTCTTGGGGCGCCAGTGCTGACGCAGTTATCCTTTGCCTTCGTCAGTCTTCAGAGCCTTGACTTCTTTCCCTCCACGGATGGAGCCTCTCGTGCCCTCGCTTCTTTTCTCGCTGAGATCATGTCTGCTCCACCGTCAAGCACTGCTCCTTCACGAGCGCCTGTGCATCCCTCCCGCCTCTCTGCTTCTGTAAGCCCTGCCTGGAAAACTCCTATCTCACGGTGGCACCCCGGTCTGTCTCACCGCGGACATGCTAAACTCTCCCGCCTCCTCAGGGAGGCTGTTCTGCGGCACGCGCCCCACATCCTCCCACTGGCCCTCCTTCCTCCTCACATCCAAACACGCTAAAATATCTCCCATCCCTTAAAATGTCCTCCTTTGAGCCACAACTCCCAAGGACCGGTCCTCTCCCCGCTTCTCCTGACGGCCAATCTGTCCCTACTGTCCGCATATTCTATATCCGTTTCCTCACTGCCCGTTTCTGTCCGGGCTACAGAAATTCATGTTATGCCTCTTACTACAAAACTACTCTCACTAACGTCACCAATGACCACTTCACTATGAAGTCTTCATTTTAACTAAACTCTCAAGGACGTTCAACAAAGTTGGCCGCTCCCTTCTTCCTGAAGCATCCTCCTCTGCTCCCTTTATAACACCGTGCTTCCCTGAACATCTTCTCATATTCTTCTACTGGTACCCTTTTAGGCCAACAGGGCCTCTTCTACGTGGTTAAAGTTTAAAGTTTCTCAGAGCTCAGGCGTAGGGCTTTTCCTTTCTTACTGGCCCGTTGGCAGTCATTTATTGAATGATGGGAGTCCACATTTTTGTAAAGCTGAACTTGGTTGTCTTCACTTGATGGACAGAGGGTAAGAAACTGCCGATTTCCAAAGGAAGCAACAAAATCATGTGCCTTTAAGTCACAGAAGGACAACACAGAACAAGGGGCACAGCCAGGATGCTGCAGAATAACACTGCGGCTCAGTCATTCAGGGGGCTGGTGTAGAACGAAGAGGTCAGAATGTGAGCTCAAACCTGGTGAGACTTACAGACTCTTTCAGATGCAGTTGAAACTGTCCAGTTTAATTTCTGCATCTTGTGCTTCTCTTCCTATTGTTCATAAACTTAAAGGCACTATTAAACTACTGGACTTAGGGCTTCGAGTACGCACGTACTGGCACAAGTGCTCACAAGTGTGTACTTCCATGCATTCTGCAGAGAGGAATGAGGCTCACTGCTCATACCCCTGAGCTGCTCGCGGGCTTCTCTGCCCAGAGGTATAAGCAAGAGCACCTTGCATTTGATTTTATGATTCATCTTGTTGCACACATCAAATAACGAGGCTGAAAGAGATGCTAGAGAGATGGAAAAAAGGAAGTCCAGAGCTGTGAATCACATTCCTGCAGACTGTCAAGTAAAATGAAACAATAAACAAAGCTCACGCCATTGCTGGTCCAGATCTAGTGATTAAAGTGTTATGTTCCAGAAATCCCACCCTGCTCATTGGAATTACAGGCACCAACAGCCAGAAGAGAACCCTCCTGGTTCCTCATTGCTGCCTCCAAAAGAATAAAGGTCAGATCCTAGAAGTCCTATAAGGTTCCCTGCACTTTCATCTTTCCTTTCCATAAACTTTCTCATTCTGGAATAAAAAGCTATGTTAAAATTTCTTCCTTTTGCTTAGCAAAATTTGGCCCTTTCCACAGGGGGAATAAAATTAAATTGATCAGCATTTTCAATATGAGATTTGAGAATAAGGGTGAAGGAAGGACAACAGTTTCAACTGTTGTTTTTAAATTTTTCTGTATCCTTTGTGACTTGAGGCTCTAATGTGCATTAGATCACTTCTTGCTGTTAATCATAGTCATAAATTGTACTCCTGAGGGAGCAGGTATAGGAGGTTCAATAGATTTCCCACTAATCCCAAGAAAGTTGGTTTGACTGACCAAAGCACTAGTAGATACCTCATTGGCATGTATCTCTTTCTCTGAAAAATAATTTCCCAAAAATTGAACCCAACAAACTATTCTGCTACATGAAAGCCTTTTCCTTTCAGAAGAAACAAAATGTTCTAGGGGAAATCCCATAGGACTAGGGAATTTCCAATAAAGCGAACTTTTAGTTGCATTCAAAAGAGTGCATGAATTCACAAGGAGTTCTCCCTCTTGCAATTCAAAGGACACAGTTGTGGAAGAGAAGATGGGCTTCAGAGTCTAGAGAGTGCTGAGACCATCTGCTCAGAGCACCACAGCCCGTGCTGACTAAGGTGTCTCTGTGAAGTATTTTACTACAAACAACATGTTATAAACTGTGTGTGCGACCTGAGAGTCTGC
The DNA here is from genome assembly GCF_000276665.1 of Chinchilla lanigera. Lineage (NCBI taxonomy): Eukaryota > Metazoa > Chordata > Mammalia > Rodentia > Chinchillidae > Chinchilla > Chinchilla lanigera. The sequence continues at coordinate 13,625,321 of NW_004955440.1, forward strand.
TCACAATTGTTCCCATGAAACTGGACCCTCATGCTGTAAAGGTACATTTTGCCTTCACATCCTGTGTTCTTTCCCAATTTAGGCCACAAAAATCTTGTCGGAAGGCCTTATTTTCCTTCTCAGGACTAAGTGCATGAGAATGAGCAGTGTTTGAGCTAAGCAAAAGGAATGTGAAAGATGAAAATAAATAAAAAAGAAGAGTCATAGAAAGTGAAGCAAGCCTTGGGGAAAATAATCACAGTTTAAGCCAGGCTTTTTCTTGGGCCCAAACAAGTTACTCCTACACTCTGTTAGATACCAACTTGACTCCGAAGACCTGCTTTCCAAACATCTTTGTTTAATGGCATCTGTATTCTCTCACTGGTAACACTATCCAGCTGTCACCTTTAAAGCCCTGAAGCAAATAGTGCCAAAGGGAAGCTCTCTGTAATCTCTCCTCCTGGCGGACTGCCCTCGAGAGGTTTCTGAGGTACCAAATTTTATCCACCCTGTCCCTTCCTAGTCTCACAGCCCCGGACTATCTGAGGGTCAGGGTGACAGGAACAGAACTGGATCCCTGAAGAAAAGTTCCATCTTTACCAGCCCTCAAGACCCAGAAAGGATCAGAACTAGCCTCAATTGCAAAAACAAGAAAGCCCAGTCCAGAGAGGCTGTGTCACTTCCCCAAGGTCACACTGTCAGTGGGGACCCACTTTGGGAGGGAGAATCACCATGTGGCCCAACCACCCACAAGCTCTTTGTTTTACACTGCACTGTCCCTGCACCAAGCCAAACAGCTGGAAGAAAGGCTGGCTCACGTATCCCTACGCACTCCAACGTTTCGTTAGTGTATTTGTTTAAACTTGTTATTATTGTGTGATGTCCAGAGGCCGCTGAGCTGAGGAGGAAGAGCAGCAGCCTGCAGCACAGCACAGCTCTGCAGAAGCCACTTCTCCTCGAAGGGTGGTCCAGCCACAGGCTCGGCTTCTCCACGCTTCCCAACCATGTTGGCTGCAAGTCATCTCTCCAGCCTTGAGAGTTGCATATGGTGAGATCTCACTATGTAAACTGACAGCAGAGCCAGTCCAAGTTCTCCCCCATAGGAAGGGACTGGAGGGATCCCCCGTGTCTGAGAAACAGAAACAATTTGTATTGCAAATGGCAATGTTTCCACAGGGGAGAAAGGGCTCCCATGTCCTTTTTGTAAGCAGCAGTCCCTCACTTTTTGTACACACCTCTTTGCGATCAAGCAAAGTCTAGGATGCCTTTTTGCCATCATGTTTTGAAAAGTATGAAATAAGACACATAAACATACCAAAAAAGTAAAGTACATTGAAATACTAATACCAAAATATTTTTTAAAATGTGGTGATAGAGTAACATACGTTTCCTTTATTAATACATTAAATAACAAGATCTATTTGTGGGCCTGATAATTATCATATTTTCTTAGAAGAATTAAAGACCAACACTATCTCATGATATAGGAAAAAATCGACATAAAAATATTTGTGATTTCTGTTAACAACTGAATCAAGAATACCGCACATCCTACTAGAATTAGTTGCCTTCATTCTTAATGAAAGAAAATGCTAAATTTCGTTAGTGATTACTACAAATAGAGAGATAATGTTCTTAATGTAATTGTACAGGAATCCTGAATTGCAGTCAATAAATACAGGTGAAGATCTGCTCTAAAGAATCACTCTGACGTTTTGATAACCGTCTGTCCCACATGCGCATGCGTGCCGTGTACTCTTGTGTGTTCGGTTTAACGTTTCTTAATGTCATTGCCTATGAGCTAAAGGTTACCTGGCACTCAGTAGGGATTACTCCGCCATCACCTTCACACCACCAGTACCTGATATATTCTCATTAGCTCAATTAGCTCGTGGCATTGTTTTCCAGGGAGATCGCTGCACCAGAAAATATTGATTATTTGGCAGTATCAGAGCAGGCCTTAGGTGCAAGTCTGTCTGTCTGTCTCTGAGGTTGTCTACCTAAGCCAGATTTCAGTAGAGAGTGCAGTGGTGAAGCACCAGTTAAATAAATTTAGGGAACCTTCACTTAGCACAGGGAAGAAAAGAAAGATCCCCTACACAGCACGTGGGCACCAGCTGTTGCCTGCCTCCATTTTACCGAGTTAGACAAAATCACAAAACTGTCAGAAATTCAGTTTAGTTCATAAAATTGGCTTTGCTCTCCACTGTGTTTACTAATGTTCCTATCCCATTTTCTTGTGCTTTTCCCAGAACTTCATAGATAGTAAACGCATTCTTGAATAAACATCTTCTTACCACTGGATATCGGTTTTTACTTCTTAACTGAATTTTAAGTCATGTGTAAGGCAGAAGTTACACGTTACTTGCCAGTGCCCCAAGCACGGTGCTGAGCACAATAGCAATAGTCAAGTATTCATTGACCGGAAGTAAATAATAAATGTATTTAAAAGAGGAAACTAAACAGGTAAACTTCTTTGGGGACCACTCTTGGCTTTCATGGGTGTTGTTTCTCAAAACAATGAACATTACATCCGAGGGAATTGATACACTGAGATTATTTGGACAGTTGTTGCTAAGAATGGATGAAGTTTCCTTTGGGGCAGGTTGCTTGAGTAAGAATGTTATTTAGAGTGGATGCAGCATGCTGTGATGTGATGTAATGATGTGATGTGGTGTGATGTGTGATGTGATGATGCGCTGGGCCTTGGCAACAGCAGTATCATCAAAGCTTGGCGATCATTTGGTCTTTCATTCATTTATTAAACATGCATTGAGGGCTGGCTAGGTGAGAAAAAAAGAAGAATACCTGGTATAGACCTTCAGGAAATCAAAGCCTGAGAAAATGACAGTATAAATTAGTTTCCTTTGCTATTGCCCGATGTAGGCCTTGAATGAGTGCAACTTCTCCCTACTGCCGGCTCTCATGTCCGATCCCTTGCTATTTGTACACTATCACTCCCTTAACCAAATCGTAATACTAACTGATGAATCTTAATAAAATTATTATAGCATGATTTAACAATAAATAAATAGATAATAACGCAAACATCCAATAAGGAAATGCTTCAGGAAATACTATTTCCATAAAATAATGTACAATCAATACCAACTATGGTTATGAAGGATTTTTAATTATATGAAACTTTAGTGTTGTTTGATAGACACATAGACTGAAAATAAATTGTAAATACAGTGTGATATAAAACATATAAACACACAAAGAAATAAAAGTGGATAGAAAAAGACTAAAATCTTAACCAGGGTTATGACTATGAGTGATTATGACATTTGTAAAAATATAGAATTTATAGTGAAAAATTATAATAGGAGTGTAGAACCTTTACATATTTTAAGTCCACAATTTCCTTTTATTACAAAAAGGAATTTCAAAAATATAAGCCTGGTCATATAAATCTTAATCTTGGCTACTAAGCCTTAAGTGCCTTGCTATGTCTTAGTAAACTGATGCCGTTCTCCTAACCTACAGCAGCCTTCACCAGGGAGTCTTCCTTTATGGTATTTCTCCATTTCACTTCTGCAGATGGTACCTCACATTCTGGGATGTCACCCTAAGCTCTCCAGCCTCCAAACCTTTGCTCAGGCTGTTGTTCCTTCCCAGAGCTAGATTAAGCAGAGGGCCAGATGGCAACTCCCCCAGCAATGCTCAAAAATATAATGAAATGAAGCAAACTGTGTTTACTAGGACTCCATTCAGAAACAGCCCTGGAGGTGTTAGAGAGGAATAATTTAATAAAGCCACTTAGGGGTGGGAAACATTGGCAGGGTAGGTGTGAATAACCACAGATGGTAGGTAGCTAGACGGCCATCCAGGGAGAGTGAGTTCAGGTAGCCACAGAGCTTATATCCTGCTAAGTAGGTTATACAAGCCGGGGACCAAAGCTGAATGGTTCACTCTCGGCAATAGCAAAGAGTATTATGTGAGGCTTATTAGCCCCACTAAACAAACATTGAGCAAATATGTAAGACCATCCACTTCATCAGAAGGACCATTAAACTATAAACCTGGTCATAGCACTTGCTCTTTGGTCCTTCTTGTGTAAGGGAGTTGGATGTCTAATGTGCTGCCGCCTTCTCCTTCACTCTCACATACTACCACCTGAGCTCTTTGCCATGAGTTGATATAGAACATCTCATTTCACTCCCTCTTAAAACATACTTGAGGATGTATGGTCTTTCCTGCATTCGATGAAAGTTTGACAAGGAGCAGAGTAAGAAAAGGGCAGATGATCCCACCTTGGCCTGACTGTAACACAGAGAAATAAAACCTCAAAGTATCTAGGGTCCTCCTTGGAGCATAACTCAATGTCACTGTCTGACAGCTGGCTATAAGTAGTCCTGTATCCTTCATGAAAAATGTCATTGAAGTGTGAATAATTTGAAGCTCCACTGGAATCCCCTAAGTAATTTCACCTAGAGAAGCAGCCCTTCAGCCTGATGTCACGTTGAGTTCTTTGCGTGGAGGTGGAACTTGAACAAGCGCTCAGAACAGCGTGCTATAAATAGAAGAAGACTTCCTCACACATTCTAATAACAATAACCATTCCTGAACTCTTTAGCCATCGCCTGCTATATTTCACACTCCTCAGATTTCCCAACTCATTTGCAAGAGTCAGGCTGTGCTGTGAATCACCCTCTGTTGCTAGCTCAATCCATTCTTTCAGAATTAACCTCTAGACTCAGCAGAAAATCGCAAGTTCCAGAGGAAGCCATCCCTCATGTGGGTAAATGGATCATCTCCTTTCCAGTCCTCTCGGGGACATGTCTTTCCTGAGGAACCGTTCCCTACGCACGGCCTTGCCAGCTGTTTACACCACCTTTCCAAGCTGACTTTAGATCTCCCTGCAGTCATCACTGCCCCCGACCAAGTGTGTCACTCCCTACAGGTTGTTTGGCTGGAATTTCACACACATGGGCTCTGGCCAGCCAGGTACACTGGGATTTTTAAAGCAGATCTTCTCTCTCATCCTCCAGACCAGAGATCTTCAAATATCTGATTGAAAGTCTGAAATGCTTATGTGTACTAATATTTATTTTTTATCTTGTGAGGTTCCCACTAAACATGCTAATTTGAAAGAGATTCAAAACAGATAAAAGTAAAGAATCAATTCAAATATGATGCCTATTATATATTACCTGTTGACTTTTAACTACAATTTATACATCTTTACTCCATTCTGTGTGCATAATTGATCATTCTAACTTTCACAGTGCTGATGAAAAATATCCAAATAACTCCGCTAAAGAGTGGGTTGATGGAGATCAATATTTGCAGCTCTGCTGAAGTGAAGATTCTGTTATAAAAAAATCTTCCTTCACTGAACACCAGACATCCACCTATAATGTGTGGAGGAACATTAAATCGCTCTCCTTGAAGAGCATTTGGCCCTGCTTCCCTGTATTCACATGTACAGAGTTGGCTGGGACCTTTCCTTGTCCCCTCAAATAGCTTTAAGCAATGCAAATGGGTCTAGAGGTGCTGATGCGCAGTCTTTGAAGCAATGTGATAGATCAGTGATGCCCCAGCTGCAGCTCCCAAGTATGCAAGTGATACCACACTGCTGGCTGAGACTGAGCTTCCAGAAAGAGGCTGTGGCAGCTCTGCGCATGATGGTTACGCATCAGAACTGAAGCACTGACCCCGAAACACTGGATACTGCCCCAATCTGCGATAGGCGGATTTCTCTCTCTCTTTTTCTCTGCATATTGCAAAGGTGATTTCAGGCCTCCTACGTAGTCCAACTCAGACCACTCACATACTTCCCGGCTTTCACTTTGCCAGTCATCCCTGAGACACCTCCCTGTTTATGAATTAATAAAACCCGGGTCAGGTGAACCATTATTCTCACTGGACTTTGGACCCCCTTAGCTCCCCATCATTTTAGATATGTATTTATTTCTTTATTTGTGCCACAGGCTGCAATGGAACTGATGGATTGGAATTAGCTTGCTAAAATTCCAATGATTTTCCCCTAGGATTACAAATGTGAACTTCATGAACTGAGATGAGGTCTGGGAAGAGCTTCCTATAATGGACCTGACCACGTGTAGAACTCTGAACAAATGCATGGTGCTGTGTCTCTTCTCCCCATGGAGCATTGTCACAGGACCAGCGCAGCTCACAGTGTATTTACTCCTTTGAGCAACAGCGCTGGCTTTCCTAGCAGGCTCAGATAGGAAGATGTGTGTCCCCTCCAGCGCCCCCTCTGGATGCTGCTGGTAAATAGGAGCATGTTGCCTCTTGAGTCCTTCCGTCCTCTTCTGATAATTCCACTTTTTTACACTTCTTTAATATATAATATGAAATAGACATCCACATATCCACAATTTAGAACTATAACTCTGACCTTTTGTCTTGTTTTTCACTTTTATAAAAGAAATTAAATATCACAGATAAAGTTGAAGTCCTTCCTCATTGGTTAGATCATCTCCTTCCCCAAAGGAACTTAGTATGATTTCCTCAAAGCTATTTCTTAAACTCTTGTATATTTAGTTTTAATAATGTGGATTCACTGATATTTGACTATTTTTGGACCAAAGAACAAGATTTCATTTCGTTCAATATAGCAAATACATGTTTCCTGAGCTGGCTTTCAAATTTTATGTAAATAATACTATGCCATATACATATCCTTCTGCAATTTTCTGTTTCCATCCAATATTATGTTTTTAGAGCACACATACACTTACAGAGCTGGTGCACTTACTTTAACAGTTAGGGTATATGGGATCTCATTACATGAAAGTGCCACATTGTATTTACTCATTATCCAGAGCTTAGTTTGATTTCCTATTACAAAAACGAGGCTAACAATGGACATCCTTGCTCATTCATCCTTGAGCACACAAGTGGGATACTCAAGAGTCTGTAATAAGAAGGAGAATTACTGGGCTCAGAATGCGCTTTCAATTAAATAAGATATTGCCAAAAAAAACCCAAGAGATTGCCAATTTGCTGTTACCAATAATCATACTCAAACTCCAACTAACGTCAAAAGAGAGTTCTCATCAACCTCGACACTATCAGGTTTTTTAAGTTTTGCCAATGTGAAGGGGAGAAATGATTTCTACCCACATTTTAATGTTTACTTTGCTGATTATTAGTGGGATGTAACAGCTGAAGCTTTCATATAGTACTTCCTCACCTTACTCCAAATCTGGCAGCTTCTGCCCATTTATTGCTTGTGTTAACAATCTTTTATCCTCAACTGCCTTTTATAACCTTTAAAGATTATTGGGTGCCCCAAAGAACTTTTATGCTGATAAGTTTTATCTATTAACATTTACCATACTGGATATTTTAATTGAGAATTATTTAAACATTTATTAATCTAAAAGTAAACTAATGATACATAAAATACTTTTATTAAAGTAACAACATTTTCTAAGCAAAATATCTAATAAAAAGACTGCCAGTACTTTCATCTTTGCAACTTGCATTACTGTCTGACTTTACAAAGGACAGCTGTATTGCCAATCCTGCTTCTGCACTAAATCAGTTGTGATATGTTGGCTAGAGTACATGAAGACAATACAACCTCACACAGATCATGTCTTTGGAAAAAAAAAATCGAATTTTAGTAGCTTTTGTAATTAACTGTGAAAATTCTTTACTGCCACGCAAAACTCAACAAGTGGAAGTATCCTAAAGGTTAGCTGCAATATGGAATCTGAAATCACACCAATGAACATTTTTTTAATTTTAAAGAGAACTAAAAAAAAACCAATAAAAACAATATAAAATTTCACAACAAGATGATAGGAAATTAACAACGGTTACTATATTGAATATTGCTATCTTCAAAGTATTTGTTCAGATTACCAGATATAGGCATGTAAGACTGATCAAACAGGGGCTGGGGATTTAGCTCAGCGGCAAAAGCACCTGCCTGGCAAGCGCAAGGTCGTGAGTTCGGTTCCCGGTACCAGAGAAAAACCAAAAAAAAAAAAAACACTGATCAAACATATAAGCACTAACTGTTCCTTTCAATGAAGCAATAGAAATTAGTAGTACAGTTATCTTAGCTATCTTGTGTACATATATGTATGTACATTTTTCCCTTCCTTCTTTTCTCCTTTCCCCATCCCAATTGTTCTTTCCATTTGAGCACTTTTTTCCCCTTTCACAATATCTGTTATACCTTTTGGATCTTATTTACTCTTTCAGTTTCTTACACTAGGGAGACAATATGTATGATGTTTTCACATGCAAGTCTGACTTATTTCACTTATGAATGTGGTGTCTAATTGCATCCATTTACCTATACAAGTCTCCAGTTTATTCTCCTTAAGGTTGAGTAGTACTCCATTATATAAAAAAAGACCACACATCTTTTTTATCCATTCCTTGGTTGATGGGCATTTGGGTTGTTTCCAAGATGACAAATTGTCCTGCTATAAACATGGATGCACACATGTGGTATAATGTTTTTAATTCTTCTAGAAAAATACCCAGAAGGGGAATAGCTGGATTCAAATGAGACTTGTAATCCTAGTTTTTTGAGGAATCTCTACACTGATTTCCACAGTGGTTTCACCAGTCTACACTCCCAAGAACTGTCCCTCAGACAAAGGACTTCTATCTAGAACATATAAAGAACTGAAAAAATCAGGTCCCCCAAATTCAAAGACCCAATCTAAAACTGGGCACTGAGATGCACACACACTTCTCAGATGAAGAAATAGAAATGGCAAATAAGGGGCTGGGGATTTAGCTCAGCAGCACAGCACCTGGCTGGCAAGCGCGAGGTCGTGAGTTCAATTCCCGGTACCGGAAGAAAAAAAAAATTAACAAATGGCAAATAAATATATGAAAAAATGTTCAACATCAAGTCATTTGAGAAATGCAAATTAAAACAATACTGAGATTCCATCTCACACCAGAAAGAATGGCTATCACCAAAACATCGACCAATAACAAATGCTGGCAGGGCTGTGGGGAAAAGGGAACCCAACGAATATTTTGTTTTCTGTTGAATTAAAATCTTTTGGGCTTTTCCATATTTTTCAACAGGTCTTTGACCCATGAATGATTTTAGAACAGATTACATCAGCCATTTAGAAATATTAATTTACTACGTTATCAGGTCTTCTAAATGTTGACATAGTTCATATACAGTAATATCAAAATTGGTAACATCACTACCAATCTCATTTAAAAAGTCTTTTGGGAAAAAAAAAGTCTTCCGGGACTTGGAAGTGGTCAAGCTCATGGTGGCAAACACAAGATTTCCAAAAATCTGATCTCTAACTCAGAACCTGAATTTTGTCACTGGTAAGAAATATTCACTTTTTTCTTCAGTGGCATATTTATTTTATTGTTAGTTTTAAAGAAAAATTGTACTAAATGCCTAAGTCTGGATAACCATAGTTTGTCAGTCATTATTTCATTTAAAATGGCATTCTGTGAAGAAAGCAGCTACTTCAGCTTGCAGTTCAAACAACTACACACTCGATTCTCCTCAGCACACCGTATTTGGACACGCAGCAGAACAGCTTCATGCACTTCACATGAGAGACTGAAGAGAAGTTTGAAATTTCGTAAAAATAATAATTTCTTCAGCCTCATGAGGAGACCTTCTCTGCTTGGTGTGCGGCAGCGATGGATGCTATGAGTGAGTCTTTGCGTTTGACTTTCTTGTTCAAGTAACTTTGCAGTCTCTGTCTCGTGATTGGTCAGAGCCAGTAACTATCCTGCAAAACAAAACCTGATTTTCCCATCTCAAAAGTATAATCATCCAATGTGATAATCAGAGAGTCTCCATCTATAGAAGGAAACCCTAAATGGTGAGACTTGGAATAAGTAAGTGTGGGAGTGGGGAAGAGAAGACAGAAAGAAAGGGGAAGTCCATGGCATGGAGTTCAAAATAATGAGAATATACATGAAGACTTAGAGTAAAAATCACCTCAGGAAACTCAGACTATCTGAGCTCTGATCCACCAAGAAAGGAATTAACTGAGGGGGGATCTGTTAGGGGGATATGCTCTGTGTTCACCTTGTATATTAGTTTCCTATTATTGCTATAACATATTATCAAAAACTTAGTGTCTTAAAACAAATTTATGATCTAGTCAGAAGTCCAACATAGGTTTCCTGGCTGTAGGGGGAATTAATTTCCATGACAGGTCTGGCTTTATCAAGAGGCCACCTATCGAGTTTATCTTTCTTTATAGCTGTGTAATATTCCATTATATAAAAGTACCACA
>NW_004955440.1:13636205-13649026 GCF_000276665.1 Chinchilla lanigera
GTCCCTTCTTCCACCTTCATACCCAGCAACGAGGGTTTAGGGCCTCATGTCACATCCCTTTTACCTCTTCTGCTGCCATCTCTTGTGCTTTTAAGGACCCCTGTGACATGCTGGGCCCACCCAGAGAAAGCAGGATAAGCTCCCTGATATAAGGTCAGCAGATTAGCATCCTGAATTCCATCTGCCACCTTCATGCCTTTTTGTCATATAAAGTAACACAATCACAGACCCAAGCAGTAGACTCCTTGAAGACTCATGTTATCTTCCACACCTTGGCACTGCTATCAGACATAAAGAAAGCAAAGATGGGAGAAAATTAATGATACCCCCAAAAGGAACCATTTTTATATACTTAAAAGCTTTTATGATATTTTGTGATGCTCTGCTTTCATGGGGATGCAGGATCTCTGTAAGTTCCCCATGCTGGCCTCAAGTTTATGATCCCCTTGCTTCAGCCCCTTGAGTAGCTATGATTAGAGGCATGTGTCACCACACCTAGATTTCTGCTTTGCTTTTCAAGTGTATTCATGGATATGGTGGCAGATTTTACTCTAAAAATGGTTATAATCTAACATAGGGAAAAAATATTTCTCCATAGACAAAAACCATTAATAAGCATAGAATATTTTATTTTTCATTGTTTGTCTGAGCCCAAAGCACAGTGCTCACAGACAGGAGAAAAGCTTTGTTTAATGGAGACAGAAGTACAGAAGAATAATATAATTTTATTTTATATACACACATTCTGGAAGGCAAAGAAGAGGAGGAAGTTTAAAAAGATAGTTAAAATGAAAGCTGTGGAAGCAGAAAAAGATTTAACCGCATGCCTATATTTTATTCATTTAAAGGTCTCTTTAAAATAGCTAAATGAAGAAGACTTTCTAAGTTTCCCTTCTAAATTCAAAAGGAAGAAAATGAATCCTTTTCTCTGTTCAAAAAATGCAATCCATACATATCCATGTTTATAGCAGCGCAGTGTACAATAGCTAGATCTTGTAAATAACCCATTGATAGATGAATGGGGAAAGACAAGATGGTATTTATACACAATGGATTACTACTCTGCCATAAAGAAAGATAAACTTGAAGCATTTGCAGGAAAGTGGACGCAACTCAAGACAGAGACAGAAACAGAGAGAGAAACAGAGAAGAGAGACAGACAGAGAGGAGAGGAGATGAAAGAACAGATAAATAGGTAGTAAGGAGAAGTCAAATAACTCCAAAAATTATCTATTCTATTGTTGCAAAATTATTGTTTAAATAAATGCTAATTTGTTTCCTTTATACTAGTAGTTTCTTTTGTTCATCAAAAAGAAAGTTTTGTCTTTTTATTTGTTTGTTTCTTCTTTGTGAAAGAGATCAGGATACATCATATAGTAACCATTGTTATTCTCTGATTATTTTATGTGAAATGCTGTTTTATTTTTTCATAAAAGTTAGAGAAGTGTTTTCACATTTTCTTTATTAATATCTACTTGTTTCACATTAAAATAAAAAACAAAAAATGCAAAGCAAGCAATAAGGTAAATGAATAAAACAATAACTTGAAACACAGAGGATAAATTTTATAATTACATTAAATTACAGCCCCTGAGGTTTCAGTAATGAAAATCCTGACAGACCCCCAAATCCAGCAGCCAGACAGGGGCCCCCCTTTCTCTTTCCTTTTCTCTCCTAACTGCCCCATCCCTACACCCATTTCCACCACCAAAAGGGAACTGAGCTATTTTTTGACCAGCGTTTGATTTCTGTACTCAAAGAAAAGCCTGCCTTATAGAAGCAAAACTTATACAAATATTATTATATATTTGCCAAAAGCCACAGTGTTTTTGATTGACATGTCTGTCCCAGAACATGTTGTTGTCTAACACCGCCTACTGTGCATGACTCCAGACACTCCCAATTAGGGATTTTGAAGGGCAAAAACAGAAGCAGTAACTGCCAACTCTTTATACCCGAGTCCCTTGCTAGCTGAGGAAGGAGCTCCGAGGAACAGCAAGGGCGGTAGGCAGGTGTCCTGGGAGACACCGCCTCTAAGTGTCAACAGAGCTGCCCCCGCTTTGGAGCGTGCTCATCGTCCTGGTTCTCTGGGATCATGCTCCAGGTTTACATCCTGCTGAAGTCGTTTGGACGATTTTAAAGGAAGTGAATGCCATTTGAAAACTCCTGCTACAGACAAAATGAACAATTCATGCTGCCGGGGATTTAGCTCAGTGGCATAAGCGCCTGCCTGGCAAGCGCAAGGTCCTGAGTTTGATTCCCGGTACAAGAAAAAAAAAACCAACTCGTGCCATCCGGGGAGAGGATGGCTGCCCTCGTAGGTTATCACCCACCTGGCTCTAAAACCACACGGCTGTGTACAGCTCAGCAGGGCGCAGTCACCGAGCTGTGCACAGGAGCAGGTGGGCAGTCGGAGGTCTGTGACGTGCACCGCCACTCTGATACCTCAGATGCAACTGCAGAACCGAGCAGGCAAGGTTTTCTAGTTGCCTGGTGTTTTTAAAATCTTCATAGCTCGTCTTAGGAGACATCTTTTGGAAAAGTGCACTTGGAAAATACATCCCTCTTGACACTACCTTTCAGCACGTCTTCCCCCGGGTGCCCTGGGTGTCGGATGTCCCTGCTAGCAGCATCCCAACTCTGCACTCTTGCCCAGACTTTTTTGTTCGAAATGTATCACACTGCCTGTATCCTAAACCCTAAGGCTCCTTCCCAGGTAAAACGCTGTTTTAACAGATGGTTTCTGGAGAGGAGAAAAAAAACAGTGAAGATGAAATGAAAAAAATTCAACTCAGACAAAATATATTTTAGGGTAGCAGGCTTGTTATCCTACACATCAGGTAGTTTACCAGTAGGCCGAACTTCCATAATTTTCCTTTTCTGTGTCTTTAATTTATCAAAAAAATTATTAGTCACTGTTATGAGCAAGGCATAGCTGAAGACGATGAGATACGGCGAGGTGTTACCTTTCAGGGGGGTTTACAATATGGCGGGTAAGAAACGAACACAACTAAACATAGCGCAAGGCACAGATGCGGTAAACAGAGTGTTAAAGGATTTCTAAGAAGTAAACACCCGTTCCTCCTAAGAAAAAGGGTATCTGCCTGTACTTAGGGTCAGTTTCTGACATAAAATACATACAGTCATGATTACACTGTTTTTCAGCTACGCATAGTCGTGTCACTGAAACTCCAGCTAGGTTTAACTCCTTTCCCTGCTTGGCATTAATATCAAATGGAAGAAAAAAGTAATCTGGTGAGTAAAGAAAAGCAATCACACAGCTTATGAAAATCCCTAGAATGATTTTTTTCCTTCCTGACTGTCACTGATTTCAAAAACAAGAGAAAATCTGTGACCCGAGAAAGCAAGCACAGAAGTGAGTGCTTATTTAATTTTGTAAGACGTTAAGAATGTTGCTAAATACGGGACAGCCCTTTATATTTTGCCATGGGCGGTGAGAACAGGGAAGGGCATTGAAGATTGTTTCCCTAGTCTGCTCATCTCCATGTTGCTAGGATAAAATTTGAAATATTCATCAAAATGCATTTGGAAATATTTACTGGCAGTGGAAGAGCATCCCAGGCTTTGGGATATTTCATTGTCGCCATTTCAGAAATCTCACCTGCCTGGCAGATTGTTTTGCTTAAAGTGAAAAAAAAAAAAGTGGTATCTATTTTAAGCATTATGATCCTTAATTTCTTAATCTTCTGTTCTCTGGTTCTATAATACATCTATTCAAAGCAGTACATATGCATTAAGAAGCACACAAAAGTCACCTTTTCTTTTCTCCCCAAAACATGAAAGTCCTTTTATTCTGTATTAAAAGGCTCTTTTCAACAAGTTCTCTAAACCAACTTTCTCGTGCATATCTGACAGAACAGTAAGACCCAGCATTTCTGGATACAATACCTGGGAAAATATTCCACCCATTATCATCTCACACAAAAAAAATCTCAGGATTCAGAGCCTTTGTGTCCCTCTGGAATGTGTAAGTTGAAATCCTAATCCCCAAGGAAGTGAAATCGGTACAGGTGTCTTCAGGAGGTGACTGGAGCCTTCAGAAATAGCATCAGCACCCATAGAAGAGTGAGGACACGGTGAGGTGGCAATATCCAAGGACCGGAAAGCAGGTCTTTACCAGACATCAACTTTGCTGGCACCTTGATCTTGGACTTCCTGATCTCCAGAAATATGAGAGAAATTCTGCTGTTTATACACCAGCAGTTTATGGTATTTTGTTATAAAAACTGGAATGAGCTAAGACAATAGCTCCTGAGTGCACACAGAGCCAGATCTGGGAAAAGAATTCAGGAGCTTCTCTCTCACACCTAAACACAGCTTCCACCATATCCTCCTAATACAGTTCATAGTAGCTACCAAGGGTTCACTACTGACAAAGATTTCAAGATAGACAGTGTTTCAGGAGGACATTGCTAATCTGTACACTCTTTCATATGCCCGACCCCAAATATGCTAGCAATGGCCTGCTGTGGATTCCGGGATGAGGGATGTAGCCCAAGGTACTGATCAGGGTAGAAATGCTAAGCCTCTGGGTCACTTAACTTCAAAATATGCCCCCCCCAAAATAAATAAAGTATAACCATCTTGGCAATAAGATCCATATTTTGAGTAAGTTTTTCTCAGAAATTCAGAGGTAGCTTTTCAAAAAAAATGGCTTCTTTTTGTAAGCACGCTGTTTGTGCTGACACTGCACTCTCCTTCAGGTGTTCTTGGGGTCAAAGCCCGCATATCATCAAAACAAGCTCCTGAATGCTGCTGATATTAATAAATAATATGGACATTTACACAACTGTAAAGAGCAGCAATCAAGAAGAGCATCAATTACCTGGTGGAGGAGCACTAAGCACATTTGCTCCTGCGACCTACAGCCCTCCCCCCAGTCCTGCCATCAAATCTCTCCCCCCTGCCAGGCTCAGCTCAGCCACCACACCTGTCAGTTCTTCCCTAACAGGTAGAACAGACGACCACTGGTGTGAGCTTACTTTTTGATCGCACTGCCCTCTACACACTCAAGGACAATCCTGGGATTTCAATTCTGACAATTCATGTCAACTTTCTCCAGTACTGCCTATATATGCAGTTAGCTCAATGTTCTCATAATGATTTCTTCAATATCTGCTTCCCACGGTTCCTCACTGATAAACTCCACCCATTTTTCTGGGCCATTTTCAGCAGCCTGCTGCAGCAGGGCCTCCCAGGTTCCAAACTCACCATTCTAATGGGGTCGGTTTTCCATCTGACACCAACCCTGTGTGTCTCTTGGTCCCTGGTCCACCAGCTCCACTGTTCTGGCTCCAACCTCAAGGTTGCATAGTAACTTTATTCTCACCAGCACTCTGGAATTCCTCAAAATATTTATCTTTTCCAACTACAACCCCTGATCCTGAGTAAAGTGGTTATACATCTCTGTTCCTGTCCTGACTGCTGGTATTGGCATCAAAACCAGCACCCAGAGGGCTACCTAGCTCCTGTACAAATGCACACCTGAGTCTCACCACTGAGCAATCTCACTGGCTGGCTTCCCATCCAGGATTAAATGAAATGACCTCAAAGTGTTGTGCCACCTTCAAGGAAGAGTCTCGGGTTTCACAGTGCTTTTACACTTGTCTCACCCTATGTTATGGCTTGTGTCTCGATGTTCCCCCAAAGCCTCAGGCATTCACAGGTAGGGTTTTTTCAGAGATGGCTGGATCTAGAGTATGTGATTGATTCACAGTCCAATGCTAGGATTAAGAGTGCTAGGCTTAAGGGTAAGTGGTCACTAAATCAGACCACTGATTGGGTAGACACCACCCTAATCCTGGTAGACAATATAAGAGACAGAAAGAGGCTTGTCCTTCCCTTGTTGCTTTGCTACAGTCTGCCTTCCATGAACTGTTCCCCTCTGCTGTGTGCCACCCTGCCTTGGAGCCAGTCAGTTATGGACTGAAACCTCCACAAACTGCGAGCCAAAGAAATCTTTCCTCCTTTAAATGTCGGATATTTTGTCTCAGCAACAAGGAAAGTAACTAACACACCCTAGGGGCTGGGGATTTAGCTCAGGGGCAAAGCACCTGCCTGGCAAGCGCATGGTCATGAGTTCGATTCCTGATACCAGAAAAAAAAAAAAAAACCTAACACACCCTAGCTAGGCTTCCCTGAGGGTTACAGCTCTCACTACCAGTCCTCCAAGGACCCCAACAGGAGCTTTTTCTTCAGAGGCTGGAAGGGAGAGTGAGCTCCAGCGGGCTCCCTAAGCTGAGGGAGGGAATTGTACAGTGCAAAAACCTCAGAGGAAGAATTCTGGGGTTCAAATCCTTGGTCTAATTGTTATCTACCACATGACATTAGGCAATTCATTTAAATTCTGTGTACCTCAATTTTCTACTCTGCAAAATAAGGAGACTAATTCATTGTGTCGCTGGGAGGGGGTGCAGCAGTCAGGGTGTACTGGAGAGACAGATATAACACAAGCTATACGAATGTATAAGCAATTACAAGGCTGGCTTAGGATGGTCAGCTGCAGAATTGGATGAGGAAGCGTGCAGAGGGTGTCTGCGCACTGGAGACCGAAGGATTCAGCTCTGGGTCGGTGTTCACTGCAGTGCCCCATGCAAGTCCATATCAGCAGGCTATGGGTCTGTGATAGAAGGCTGAAGAATCTATGCTGGAAGGCTGAAGGATCTGAGGTGGAAGCAGAAGAGTCTGCACTAGAACCCAGGAGATTACACCCAAGCTGAAGGTGAGGACTGGTGCTCCTCTGAAGAACAGAAGCAATCCATCCTTCCTCACTCCCTCTTTATACTGTCCAGGCAATGAGACGCCTTAGGCTAGGTCCTCTGCTCCATATGGTGTAGAATGGATGGGCTGATTTAGCTAAGCTTCTAAACTTCTCAAGTTGACACAATCAACCATTACCAGGAGGGAGGAGGAAGTTAACCCCTGGGCCCTGTGACAGTGCTGTGGAAAGTGCTCCATCCATGGTAATCATTTCTAAGTAATGCAGAGGCCCGCTCATTTTACTGCACCACCTTCAGAAAGCTGCATCACCATCGATAAGAACCTGCCTTGGTGCACCTTACCCTCTGCCCCAGGACTTTCACTTGCATATTTAAATGCTTCCCCATACGTGATGGTGCTCTTCACACTCCCCCGTCCCCAAGGGGAGACACTCTCCGAGGTTTTACTTACTTGGTCTTTTCTCCTTTGGGCTCTATCAATTAAGTCTTATGTCCACTGCTAAATGGAAGGCAAGAGAGTACTTTAGACTCAACCTTCATTTGCCCACAGGGCCATGGGATTCATAGATAATAAATGCTGTGAATGAGGCTTTGACTTGATTTTGGTACTCTGCTGCTATTCACCTCATCTGAGACTGGTCTGAGGTGTTTATTTCTTTCCTCCAAAGAAGCCCAGCTAATCACATACAAGCACCAGTGGTGTAAAGTCACTCTGTCCTTCCAGATATCGGGATCCATTAGGGTTTCATCCCAGGGCAGGACATGCAAGTGTTTTATCTATTTGTAATCAAGGACTATCCACTATTCTCCCTCCTGCCTCCCCTCAAGCTTTGGGGAGATTAATCTAGGTTTGTTTCAGTGTCACATCTAGGGCCTGCTCCCAGAGATGGTGATTCAGCAGGTTTGGAATGGAGCTCAGGTGTCTGAATTTTAGCAAGTCTCCAGGTGATGCCAATGATGGTATGGACAGAGGGATGGATCCTATCCTTGACTGTTGTTTCCAGGACTTAGCACAATGTCTGATGCGCATTTGTTGGTCTGATCCTAAAGCAACCAGTACTATCTGGGGACAAACTAACACAGAACTGACTCATCAAGTGAGATCATTAGAGATGAGGTGAGAGATTCCTCTGGTCCTGTGTTTTATCTGCACTGTTCTTTCCCTTGCTCAGAACCTTCCTCAGCTTCACTTTGCACTTTATTTACAACTGGCTCTGGGAGTAGCCAGCTCCCTCACACATAAGCACATGGTTCTGTGTCCCACCACCTATAGGAACTTCAAAAATACACCAGAAATAATCTCAGTAACTACAGACTACAAGCAATCTTGAGGAAGAGAAGAAACATGGCCAAATTCCAGGATGAAATTATGTGCAGCCCTCCTACTTATCTTTGGCTTTACAGGGAGTGGTGGCTTTGGGGAAACTGAGGCTGTGGCTGCTGGCATTTGTAATGTGGTCAGATGGGGCATAAGAAGCTTAGATGGGTAGAGGGTAAAGCCAATGCAAATGCTGTGGGCTGAAGAAATGCTTATGAAGCTTTGAAATCTTTTACATGCTGGGTTTCTATTGGGTCCTAACTTCTGCCCGCCCCCCATCTCCACCTCCATCCAGAAGGCAAACCGGAAGCAAGAGTACAGCCTCCACTAATGCAGGGTCTGGGCTAGCTTGGTGAGAGGCTCACTAGGCTTAAATGAAATCAAGCCTAGAGAAAAAGGCTAGGTGATTCCCAGTCAAAGCTCTGCCAATGTTTAGGCTTCCCTGTCTCCCTTAAAAATGAGCTAGTAGAAGGCAGTGGACTAAGAGACCTTTGCATGTTAGACACCAAAATAAACCTAAGATGCAAGTCCTTTTACTCACTCCATCCTCAAAATATAGCATCGTCAGAAGCTCATCACTATGAACTTTAGAATTCCCAACTCTATGAACTGAAAATAATTTTGATAGCCTCTATTTTATAGATATTGATGCATAGAAAACTAATAAATGAGAGCAAGCACCTAGAAATGATAAATTAATATAAATTTGTACAATCATCTCAAGAATGATGGTGTTCCGCTGTCGTCTTCATTATTAATGATCACGACAATCTTATTTAAAGTAGATGGTGGTAAGTAGCAAGAAGATAAATATATCACATTTGCATTCAAGACCTTCTTCCTTTGGAGAGAAATTTCATCTTATAAATATCTCATGTTATTTATTCAATTACTTCATTGTATACTTCTCTGTCCCACCAGAATTTATATGGGGACAAGAGTCCAGATTGCCTTTTCCTTTAAACTTGAAATGAGGGGCTGGGGATTTAGCACAGTGGCAAAAGCTCCTGCCTGGCAAGCACAAGGTCGTGAGTTCGGTTCCCGGTACCGGAGGAAAAACAAACAAATAAACTTGAAATGAAGGGTCATCCCCGTATTTTGCACTAAATAATCATCTTAACACATTTTCACTTCTTGCTCTAGGATTATAGCATCTGCAAAAGGGCAACTGCTTATCTTCTACAAAGGTAATGATGTGCTACTCATACAGCTCAACTGCAAAAGTGTGAGAGAGCACAGAACTCACACAGATAATGACACCTTTTGCTGCGCCAATTCTGACTAGCTCTTATCTTCACTACTCTCCAGTTCTCAAGAAATGCCACAAGTGGGGCTGGGGATTTAGCTCAGCGGCACAGCACCTGCCTGGCAAGCACAAGGTCGTGAGTTGGACTCCAGGTACAGGAAAAAAAAAAAAAAAAAAACAACCAAAAAGAAAAAAGAAATGCCACAAGGGCACTAGATGGAAATCCCATCATCATCTCAACTCTAAAAACATTCTTGTGGGAATACATGGAATACAACAAACGCTCACCACTTGTTCAGTAGCTAATTTACACGCTTGTTTTAGTCTGATTGGCCTCTATCACAAAATAGCTTAGACTGAGTGGCTTATGCATAATATAATAATACAAACCTGTCGCTTACAGTGCTGGAGGCCGGGCGGCCCAAGATCAAAATACCAGTAGATATGGTGCCTGTACCAACACATTTTCTGCCTCGTACAAAGTGCCTACCTGTTGCATCTTCACAAGGAGAACGGGCAGAAAAGCTCCCTGCAGCCTTCTCTGTAAGAGCACTAGCCCCGCTCGAAGGCAGAGCCACAGCAAACACTCAGACTGTACACCACTCTTGAAGCGAGTTCTAAAGGAGGCGCGAGCATGCTGTCTGTCTTGCATTTAAATTGTACTCTGCAGTTTCAGAAAAGCTTTGACATTCCCTCTTATGATCTTCACATGAATCCAACCACTAGCCCATTTTATAGATTAAGAAGTTGAACAAATGCAAGAAGTCATTTCACTGCCTTTTCAAAAAAGCATAAAACCATTCCAAATAAGAAGTGTAACAGTCCCACTTCAAACACTTATAACAAGGCAGAGTATGCAGAGTACTAGAAGCTGACCGATGTGGATCCTAGTTCTGGTTCTGCCACGTACAAGCTGTGTTACCTTATGTGAGATACCCAACACCCCTGAAATGCAGTTTTCACCTATAAAAACAGAGCTACCTCTCAGGGTAATTATGATAGTTGAATAAAATATTCAAGTAATAGGACTTGGGGGCTGGGGATTTAGCTCAGCGGCAAAAGCGCCTGCCTGGCAAGCGCAAGGTCATGAGTTCGGTTCCCGGTACCGGAGAAAAAAAAAAAAAAAAAAACAAACAAACAAGTAATAGGACTTGCTTTGATGCTTGCTACCAGTAAGCACTTAGAAAAGGTTGCTTTATAAGAAAAGTCCAACTACTCTTCCTAATTATTATCCTCTTAAACATACCTAAATGACATAACAAACCAAGAAAAAGTCCATTCATGTCCCTAACAAGATGAAAAAAAAAATGTCCTTTATAATCAACACCGTTCTTATAGCTCCTGCTGTTTTTGGTCTTTTTTTAACAAAAGACTCACAGAAGCAGATCTTCCTTGAACAAGATAGAGTTTAGAAAATGTCCCTTCTCCTGGGCAATTTTTTTTATCTCTTTGACTTACACAGAGAAGCGTTCTCATTCCTCTTTGCAGCTGATTAATGGCATTTTTCACAGATGCCTTAGAAGTCTGTGATGTGTGATGTCCTGAGGAACCTGACAGAACCCCGACCCTCCTCGCCTCACCCACCCTCGCGTTTCAGTGACCTAACCTGGGAAACTGACATCACCCTTTGCCAGAGCAGCTGCTCTGTGTGCCTGGATAGTCCTTCCGTGTTCCTTGTTTCAGCTCTGTTCCCCCCTTACTGTCCCTGCCCAGACACCAAGCGAATGGGATTTCTTTCAGGCAGGACTTGCATGGAATCCAATTCAGACGCATTTAATTGGAAGTTTTTCATCTTTCAAAGGCCTTTTCAATAGTCATGATGCTACTCTCAGACTTGCTTTGATTCTCCCAAAGCATTGCCTCACCTCCAAGACTGTTGCTAGGATATAGGGGATATCACAACTCCTGAACACACAGGCGGAAGGAAAAGATTTTCCTCCTTCTTATAAATGTCATTGCAATTCTTGCTCTGCTTTCTTCAAGGCCACGCTGAGCACAAAAGAATGGGAGTTATTCAGAGTAAAAGTCAGAACCCAGAAGGGCCTCTGCCTGGCCTGGCCGTGGAGGCGGAGAAGACACCTAGAGAAGGGAAGCTTTGCCTGTTTTGGTAGTGAGGCGACTGCGAGGTGGATCAGATCCAGAACACACACATGCGAACACAATGTGCATCACAGACAGGGGAGGATATTAAAAATAGTCAGAGACCAAAATGTCCTCATTTTAGGAAGCGCTGGAATGTATTAAGCACGGACAACTCTGCGACCTATAGTATATAAATAGAGTATCCTGGAGGGTTAGTATGTTACAGGGTTATCCACGTGGTATTTTTTAAATGTATCCACACAGTCCTTGATACTACTCCCTTCACAAGGTGGCCTCCGTCCCTTAAGTGTGGACTGCATTTAGTGATGCTTTCATGGCTAAAAGATTGTGATAGCGTAACAGCAACTCTGTCATGAGATTCGGACCCTGTCTGACGTGTGACTTCCTTCCTGCATTCCCCCTCAGATCACCGGCTCTGGGGGAAGCCTTGCCACAGACCATGCAGGCAGCCCTGTGGAGACCTAATAACAAGAGGAAATGAAAGCCCGTGATAACAAGGGCCCAGGAGGGGCTGAGCCCTCCAGAAATTTCATAACCTGACTCTTCAGCTCCACGGAGCCAATATCTTGGCTGCAATCTCATGAAAGAACCCCCCGGCCTGAATCATGTGCCCAAACTCCTTCCAAATTCCTGACAGCTAGACAATGGGGCGGTGAGCATTTGCTGATTTCAGCCTTCAGAAGTGGGCTTATTTGTTTTGCAGTCATGGATGTCTAACCCGTTCACTTTCCTCCAGTAACATATTAGTTCATATTAGCTAACCAATCAGCTCACAAAAAATGAGGCCTAGAGCTAATCAAAAGAGAGGGCAAGCATCAGACATTTTTATATCCTTTTATACTAATTTGTGCTGACAGAAAGGACAAACTAGGGGAGGACACAGTAAGAATTCTGTTGACACCAGCCCAGCAAGTCCTAACAGGACGGAGAAGGGACCCTGGAACTCCAGTCTTATTCCAGTATCACCTGGCACTCACCCTTGGGCCATCACAGACCTGAGCCCACTTTCTGTTTTCAAAAGATGAGGCTAATCTGAACACAATGAGGCAAGTTAAGTACACAGAAAATCAAATATTCCAAAATCAGAAGCAGCAGGAAAACGAATCACAGCCAAGAAATGCCCGAACACCCCGTTTGACTACCCTAGGATGCACACGGCCATGCGTGTCAGTGTGTGGCACACTCCATCAGGGGTGTCAGTGTGAACACGGCTAGATTCATATGGCAGCAGTTCCCAGACCTGGTTACACATCAACCCTGGGATAGCTCTGGGAAAATGCAAATTATTTGCTCCCACCCAAGAACCTATGGAGTTAGGGTCTCTGGAAATGAAGCCATGACCGCAGTTGAAAATCATAAATTCCCTACAGTCAAAAAGTCAAAGTCAAAATAAATAAATGAGTTAATCAATTAA
>NW_004955440.1:13649126-13667633 GCF_000276665.1 Chinchilla lanigera
AAAAGAAGGAAAACAAATTAACAAACAGACATCCATTTACAAAATAGCATAAGAACAATACAAGCAATACAGAGTTACAGACAAAGTGGTAGGAAATTAACAATGGTTGTTCTATGACATAGGCATATCTTCAAAGTGGTTTCTCAGGAAAACAAATAGAGACATGCAAGATTGATCAAATAAGTAATCATTAACTGATAGAAGTCAGTAGTACAACTATGTTAGTTATCCTGTATATACATACATACATAATTTCCCCTTTTTTCTTAGTCAAAAGGGTTTGGGTCAATGGTTTTCATCCTATGGATACCTTGCTCTTTCCAGATACACTGCCCACAAGGTATAAAAACAATTCCCCTTTCCTAACAAAGATGAAGAAATAATGAGTTAGTGTTAGAGTACCTTAAACTTGTCAGAAGAAAAGCATCACATTAACCTAGAGTTTGGTATTACTGTTATTCTGCTCGGGAAATATTTGGTTGTAGTCTCCTTCAGCTGATGCAGAACCCTACTTCCCTTGAAGGAGAACAGTGAAACCGCTCAGTAACCATTTGCGGCGTAGGATACGCACAGTGGGGCTGCTTCCAAAAGCACGTACTCTGGAATTGGCCTCAAGATAACTGTGTTTAACATGCAGATGCCTGTGGACTTTTGGTAGAGGGTCAGGATATCATATCTGTGACTTGCTGAAGCTTGGCCTGTATACATATCATCCTGGGAAATGGACTGATATTCTCTTTTTTGTTTTGTTTTGTTTTGTTTTTTTGTTTTTCTCTGGTACCGGGAACCGAACTCACAACCTTGCGCTTGCCAGGCAGGCGCTTTTGCCGCTGAGCTAAATCCCCAGCCCCTGGACTGATATTCTCATAGCATGTGCTCTTATCACAGAAGTTCACAAATTATGTCTCTGAGAAGCCACTAACAGCCGCTAGTAGATGCTTCCAAAACAATTCCCAGTCCATAACTATTCATAGCAGAAACACACCGCAAAGAGATAATGCAGATTATGGTTAGCACTGGGTAGTAGAATTTCACATAATTCAACATTTTCCTTTTCATAGTTTTATGTGTCTACTTTTTTACGCTGGTCTTGTCATATACATAATCAGAGAATAATGTGTTAGGGTTTTTCTTAAATATGAGTAAGAGGAGAAGAACAAGAGGTGGTGGTATCAGGCCCCAGATCTAGCTGGATCTAGGCAATCCTGCAGGATGCAGGTGACAACCACAAAGGTGGGTCATGTTTGGGAGCTGAACACACAATTGCAGATGCAGCTCGTCGTAGAGAGAAAACAGAACAGACAGGTCTCTCTCCGTCCACGTTCCTACCCAGGCCTCTCTTTGACTAAATCTGACTATAAAGATCAGGGCCTGTGAAAGGCGAGAAATTAGTGTGACAGTGAATACAACTGAACAGCGTGTTTTGGATTTGTTTTCCATTTTATTTCTCAATGTTTGCACACTTTCCTAACACACCAAAAAGACAGTGAACTTCCAAAGCCCTGTGAGAACTACCTCGCTAGGATGATTGCAGTTCAAGTTCCATGGAAAGGTCCTAAGATTTCAGAAGCAGAGGTGGGAGAAAGGAGTACAGTTCACAAAATTAACAACACTGCCCCCTGGGAAACTGTTATACACAGGTGTAGATATTAGGCCTCTTCACAAAATCTGTAAGCCAATGTCCCTTGTGAATAAAGTTTCATCACTTGTTCGCAAGAGGCAGAAAGTGGCTGCATGAGGCCAGGCTTTCTAGGTTAGCTATTACTTCCTTGATCCTCTTTGTTCTTTCTGTAACCAGGCAGAAGTCTGAGTCCGGCAACTCCACTACAAACAAAATGGCAATAATCCACTGGAAGGAAGGAGACCATCAGATGCTCACCAAACCCACTGAGAATGGGCAGAGCTCTTGCAGTTAAAGCTCTGAGAAGCAAGCATCACCCATTTCTCCAGTACCTGGTTATGCACTTAACCTTCAAAAACAATCTCTATTAGGGGCTGGGGATTTAGCTCAGCAGCAAAGCGCCTGCCTGGCAAGCGCAAGGTTGTGAGTTCGGTTCCTGGTACCGGAGAAAAAAACCAAAAACAAAACAAAACAAAACAAAATCTCTATCATGTTCTATCCAATCATCTGGAAGGAACTAAGTTCCATTTTTAATTCTCTTCCACACAACTCCTCTTCATTTATTAAAATGTTTAAAACCGTAGCCTTTGCTAAAAGCCAAATACAATAAAGTTCTTATTAAAATATTTAAAACCCAGAACAGCAGCAATCACATCAAAACTAAATGCTAGCAGCCTGCAACAGCAAATCTCCTGTGGCCCTTCTGCCATGCTACCTTGTCGAAAGGGGCAGCCTTGCATACTTTGTCCTGAAAGCTGTTAAAATTGACCTCCTGCAGGCCAGGCGAATAAGTAGAACTAGCCAGAATCCTGAGCTGTCAGAAGGAACTCCCTGAAAACCTTTCAGCCTCTCCCCGCCATTCTTTTTATAATATACAGTTAGATGATAGAACAAATGAATGACTGCATAGAGCTGAAACAGCCCTGAATGTACTTTGTGAACTATAGTGTCCTACTTATGAAAGTCTGGATAGGGCTAGAAGCTGTTGCTATTCCCTTGCTGGACAGAAGTCAGTTTAGGACCAACACATGTATACATCACTAGCACACCTTTAACATAAGAATTCAGTCTTATTCAGTCATTTCCCAAACCAAGCCCAGTCCTCCTCAAAATGTTTGGGTGTGTAGAACCGAACACTGGAATGAGGACCACGCTGGAAGCATCAGCCCGAGTTCTGAGGACAGGCCTAGAATGTTCATGCGGCCTAAAAACAGAGCTTTCTTCCAGATTCTGCCTGTCAGATCCTGCCCGAATGAGCCCTTCTCCAGAAAATTCTATCATTTTCTAAAGTCTTTTAGCAGGGGCAGAGTTTCACAACTGGCAATAAAAAGCTCAAATTGCATGAAGAACAATTTACATGAAGACAACAATTTGAAGTATAACAACCATTGGTGAATTCCTACAGTCCTGTCTAGTAAAACTATGTATTGTCTCTACTGTTCTTTTAAATTACTATTTTCTTATTCCCTTTAATGGTTTGATCAGTCCTCTACTCTTACATCCAGTAATCTGAATAACTCTGTTGAAGATAACAATATGCAATATAACAACCACTGTTAATCCGTATCATTTGGTTTGAAACCCTGTATCATTTTTAATGTCCTTGCATTGTTTTGTTTGTATTTGGCTATTGCTCTTTTTTTGTACTATTTTCTTTAAAATAAAAATTTTTTTAAAAAGCTCAAATTGCAAACACACCTGGGACAGGTAATAATACTAACCTGATTTTGCACAAGGTCTAAATAGCTGTTTTCTTGAGAGAGGTTTTGATATGAGGGGTGAGGATGGAATGATTGTGAGGCCCAACCATCACACAAGGGAAAGGAGTAGTCCTGAGTGGACTGCAGACACCATAGTGGCAAAAGGCAATGACCTAAATAAGTCATTTCCGGTATTCCAGAGAAAAGACTCTCTGGCTCAGGTTTGTGCTTTCCTTTACACGACAAGCACATTGTAGCATCTGTCCAGGGGCCCCATGCCAGGTCATTTTCAGTGGGCAGTCAATCTTCTGGACAGTGGACTGAAGCAGATTCCCGAGCCTGGTACCCTGAGCTCGCGGTAGCACCTGCAGCAGGGTGAGTGTTCTGCAACCAAGGAGACAGCACCAGCAACGTGGGACAGAGGGCTGCAGAGGGAAGAGGTCACGTTCTAAGGAAACAGGCACAGAAGCACTAGCTCCTTTAGAAAATATGTCGGCCGTTTTAAGAGGCCAGCTTTCCTGCTTACTTTTGGGTCATGGTGAACGCAACGTATGCATTAGTCATGTTGTCACAGAACTTGTATCTGCCCATCGTAAGCAAGTTTCATTTCATCTTCTCAGCAATCCTGCAAGGAAGACATTATAATTGCATTATAAAGATAGGAGAATGAGGCTTAGCAAAGTTGTATGACTTGCCCACATCACGGAGCTATGGCAGGTACCAGAACTGGAGCCCAGATCTGCCTCCTCTTTTGAAAACACGGAGACCCTGAAAGCAAACGTCAGGGTGGAACACACCTGTATTTCCACATGTTTAAAGATAGCCTGTCGGTACCATGTGGTCCCCATGTCGCTTGTTAACCGCTCCTCCTCCACTTTGTATCCCTCCTTGACATTTCTATTCGCTACTCCTTCTCTCCACTCTCTGCCTTTTCCTCTGACCTCTTCCTCATGATGGTTCTTCCCTTTCTTCACATCACTGAGAGGTTTCAAAGCACAGACAACTAAGCTAATTGACACGACAATTTCCAAAACCTTCCTCAGCCAGATGTCTTCATTTGAACCCCCAAAGAATTCCTCTGATTCTTCTGGGCATATAGCTCATATTATTCTAAATGCACAAGAGAAAAGTTAATCCGTTACTCACTGAGTGTGTAACTCTGCTGAAGAACCCTGACTGCGAATACCCTCAGAACGTTTGTAAGATATTAGAAGAAAAACAGTTTTTGTCATTCAGAAATGAGACAAATGACATCTGATATGAGATAACGAAAACTCAAACTTACATGACAAGGTAGTAGGCAACTCTAATGGAAAGCTTGATGAAGTGGAAGCAATAGTTACAATTAGAGGGGCCCAAGATATAGCTCAGTGGCCCAGGGCCTGCCTGGCAAATGCAAGGTCCTGAGTTCAATTCCTGATTACCCCCCCCACCCCCAAAAAAAGACATTTAGGAATAAACTCAAATAGCAGGGGAACTCAGTCATTTTCACCAGTCAAATTTCACATTCATACACCACCTGTGTTACTGTTATTTGTTCTACACATAGTTACATTTTTTCTATCTACATATATTTTAAAAGAAACCTTATATCATTACTCAAAATCAGACACCTAGGATCATTTATACCAAAAATTAGACAATGAAAACATACTGGTCCCCTTTATATAATCAAAAAAATTGGGGAAAAATAACATTCTATGTGACTCAGATTTATAAAATGTAGAGTCCCAGACCATCTAAAATCTTACCTATCACCAGACTACTCTTCTCACTGTAGGAAATTCTGTACTTAAGAAAAAAAAAACAAAAACAAAAAACAATCAACAAATGCTTAGTGAGTCCAGCAATTTTCACTGCATCCATTTGGAATGGCAAAATGTCTTTGAATGAAGAATTGATATGTAATTCTGCGAGACCCACTCCACTCCGATATGGCAGATGCTCAAAGTCAACTCCATCTGGCTCCTTAGAGAATTCGTAAAACCCAGCTATACATAACATATTTCAAGACCCTAGGACCCAGAAAGAGAACGTGGTTGCCTAGGCAAAAATCTAGCTCCACCACAAGCAGCCAGCTCTCAACCAAATGGTAAGAAAGGAGTTCCTAAGCAAAGTAGAAACAGCGACAGTAACAGATCTGAAGACTAAGCTTACACAAGCAATCAATCTTTGGGGTTGTGGGTCATTTGATCCTTATTATTAACCCATGATCCTTATTATTAACCCAAATTCTAAAATCCCATCACAGGGTGCATTGGCTTCCTTGCTCATGTTTGAACACTGTTCTATAAGCTCCTCCATGAAATGGTACCCTAATTGCTATGAAAATAATCAAGGTACCACTTAGCACTGTCAGAAAACATTTATTTTTAGCCACTTACCCTTACCATGCTGTAGAAACCTTAGTCCCTTTTCTTACTCAAAGTTAATACATAGTGGAACAAGGAGAAACAAGAAGATGTCAATAAATAGAGCAAAGTAAAATTTGTTCTCCCTCCTCACAATGATTCCCATAATAACCTGAAAGACAAACACAGGGATCGTTATAGTCCAGCAATTGTCATGGTGACAAAGTAATCCAGACAGCTGCACATGATTATTTTTTACTGTTTTCATTTGTTAAAATACTTTAAACATTGTTTGGATCCTTACACCAGCTGGCCAGAAATGGACTTAGGTTCACTTTATGTTATGATGTCTCTAAGGCCAAAGAGCTTGAAACTTTTTGAAGTCTCCACATTAACAATGTGCACATGTGTAAATAAAGCAAGCTGGCATTACGGTATGGAGGTGGTAGCCCCGTATCTTACTTCCCACAATGGTTGAAAAATTCCCAACTTGATTAACTTTCAGTGCTTATAAAACGCTTTCAGCTCCTCCAAGAAAGAGGCTATATAAATACAAAGTATTATTATTAGGTGGCCCTGGGATTTATTAACAGTTTAGTTACCTCGCCAGTTTCTTTGAATATAATTTTCGGTTCTGGCTTGCACAAATCCACCTGTAGGGCTAAAACAAAATTTGGTCCAATGACCCAAAAAGCCAATAAAGGCAGCAAAAGTATTCTCATTAGTCAATAGTTAACTGACTCTGTGTGTTATACTGCAGACTCACGCCACAACTCCCCAGTTGGGAGTCATGCTAAGCCATTCCCAGGGCCAGCCAAAGCATTTCATTCCATTTCTCTCAGGTGGCACCTTTGGTGAATTGTCACCATTGTCTTTCACGATTTCTTCTGCAAAAACAATTGCGTCCGAAATTGTCTTGTTTTCTCACTCACGAATTCAGACAAAATTTGATGCTCCCTGCCTTCTGATATACAATTCTGCCTATGCTGATTTTCACAAGTTTAGTATCAACTAGCAAAATTCACAAATCATTTGCCAATGAAGTAAGACATACTTATTGATTTTCAATAGTAATTTATCTCACTCACACACAAATCCATGGACAAAGCAATGTAGCTTTTCATTGGAAAGGAAGGAATACGGAATTAACATAGCCAAAGGATTTAGGATCCAACAGAAAAAAATTAGACATTCGGGCCCTGCAAGATGATTAATAGCATGGAGCTGATGACTGCTTCTCTTTGAATGACTTAAAACAGACATTATATGAATTACAAGTAAATGACCCAGCAGGTCAGAGGAAAAAGTAAAATTGAGATATACATCACCAAAGTCCAGTTGGGACTAAACTGGTGGTCCAGGTTCATTAAAATCACCTGCAGGACTTTAAAATAATACTGTTGCCTGGGTCCCACTCCAGACCAATTAAATTAGAACCTCAGGAAGCAGAGACCATGCATAGTACTTTAAAAGCTCCCTTGGTAATTCTAGTATGTAACCAGAACCGAAAGCCACTAAGCAAGGCTTACAAAGCTTCAGTTGGACAGAAAAGCAGTAGGGACAGTCGTAAAGGTAAGGAAAGGACCCCAAGCTGGTCAGTAGGTGCACTTAGGGAACATGAGCCACCCCAGTGTGAATGGCCAGGGCATCCGAGACGGAAGGGCTGGGTCCATACACGCAAGGCCTTGAAGTCCAGACCGCAGCTTGACTGGGCATTCTTCCTCTGCACTAACTAGTCAGAGCCCATTTGTCCTCCAGATGTTAAGACTTTTCACGTTTGAAATCTTCTAACTTAAAATGTTTTATAACAACCATTATAGTTCTAGAATCTTTACTCTTCTAGGCTAAATCCTTCACAGTTCAATCATTGCTCAGAAGAAACTGAAGCTTTCTCAAAATCTGAAGCCCAGAAAATCTCAGTCCCTAGGACGTGGTCTTCCCAGGCCGGAGGAGCCCTCCTTCAGCTCTGGTGCTGGACACTCGCCCTGAGGAGGCCAAGGGGCCCAAGGCCTGTGTGTTCAGGTCTCATCCCTGCGCGCACACAGAGCTTTTAGTCAACAAAAGCCTGTCGATGTGGGTGAATGCGGTTTTGCCTTGCATTGTTTTGGTTTCTTTGTTTTAATAAACCACGTAGCTATTCTATGCATGCACTTTCCTTTAACTGCAGGACTTCGCACCCACCCCTGTTCTATTTCAGCATGTTTGTTTTGGCCCGCTTTGCCAGCCTCCTTCCTTGAAAGTTAATTATGTTTGATTAACATGATCTGAATGTGTCTGTTTCCAAGTGCCAAAGTGAAGTGTTCATTAGCCCTTCGGTGTGATGCACAAATTACTCCACCAAACAGTCAGAAACCAATTTGGACGCTTGGGAACAATTTAACTCACGTCCTGGATGCTTCTACGCCACTTCCCTGGGATCCTCCCATCTACACAGTTCAGGTGAAGGAAAGGCAGGAAGCTACTGCTGAGCTCCACAAGGAACAAAGGAGTCGGGAGCCGAGCTTTTCTTATTTGCCTGGTCCTGAGCCTGGATCGCGCAAACAGCATCTGCGCATCACCCGCGCCGGTGGAAGTCCACCGCCAGGCAGGCCCTCCGCGTTCTGCTCTCAGCCTCCCAGGGCGCATAAACGGATTTATTTTATTCCAAGATCACAAACTACTGTTCATCACAAGCACCTTCAACACTGATTCTAGAAGAATGCAGTTTCTCTTTGGAAGCCGGGTAGAGCAAGGCACTACCCCCAGTCAGCTTTCTATTCCGAAAAGCAACCTTTACCCTCCTGCGGACTTAGCTCTGCCCGGGTCCCCTTTCCTCTTCTTAAAGTAGAAATTATGTTGACACACTTTCCTCAGCATAGCTAATAAGAGGTTGTGGGAAGCACCGCCCAGATACAACGTGCCCTATAAATGCTTTATGTTCTGCAAGTGTCATGGGACAGCCTTGCATTTATGAAGCCGAGGAGCCATATGCCTCCAAGTTTGCATCTTAATTACAACTCGGAGAATTCCATGTGTTTGCAAGTAAGAGAGTCTATTTCTACTTGGCAGGTTCATTCTTTTAAATAAATTAGATAATCCAATTTGGGTTCTTTTCGCTCTTGTTAATTTTCTACTGTTTTCTTCCAAACAGGAAAGGAAAGAAAACGCGGAGCGGGAGCTTATGGGAAGGGTCAGAGTTCAGAAACAAGCCTGAGCGCGACCTCGCACTGCGCGCACGGCTGCAGGTGCGGCTGTGTCCCCCGCACGCATTTTGATGGAGCGGTACACGGAGAGGCTCTGGGTCACTTCACTGAGCAGTGACAGCCGTTGCTTTGAAGGAGGAAGGGAGGTCTGGATAACCAATGAAGACAACAGGCCGCTTCACGTGAAGCGTGGAGGTGGTGGGACAGAGTCACGTGGCATAGAGCACTTCACGCTCAGCTTCTGCCGTTTCTAAAAGTGTCTGGCATGCCGAATTTCCCCCACTGCTGATATTAATAATGACAGCACTTAGCATTTTTAAAACACTTTTCATCTTCAAAGCACTATATGAACATTACCTAATTAACTAACATTAACTAATTATAATTAAACTTGCCCTGGGCTTACAAATGAGGAGAATTTGAAGAAGGGAGGGGAGAGGGAGGAGAGAGAAAGAAAGAGATTTCCAGACAGACAAGTTCTCCAAGTTTTTGCACATTGAATTTTGATTCAAACTATCATAGATTTTTTAACAGTCCTTGAGATAACCTAATAGGCCTCCCCTGCCTCCCAATAGTTAAATATTGATGAGAATGGATCATAAATGGTCCCCAGAAAAGAAAAATTATCATTTTATACCAACTTGTATTAATAGAAG
The DNA here is from genome assembly GCF_000276665.1 of Chinchilla lanigera. Classification (NCBI taxonomy): domain Eukaryota; kingdom Metazoa; phylum Chordata; class Mammalia; order Rodentia; family Chinchillidae; genus Chinchilla; species Chinchilla lanigera. The sequence continues at coordinate 13,658,637 of NW_004955440.1, forward strand.
AATTTAAATGCCACTTAAAAGTGTTTCTCTGAAGCAGCATGCTCTAAAATCTGAGCCAAGGAAATCTCTTTTCCTAGAGCAACTTCCTCACTTCACACACACACACACACACACACACAGGCACAGACACGCACATTTGCATGTGGGACACACACACACACACACACACACACACACACACACACACGCACTGCTCGGTGGCGTCAGAATTCCGACTTCCAAGCTCTGAGTGCAGTGAGCTCAGTGTTCTAACTCCGAAGCCTATTTCAGACAGTTTAATGTATCTATTGAATTTCCTTTTTATTAACCTTAGCAAAAACTTTCAGTACTATTATCTCCCAAAATCAAATAAAACATCCTGTTTCCATAATTCCTAGACAGAAAAGCCATATAATCAAATGAGTCTATGTAGATGCTTACGTTCTGTACATTACACTTATCTCAATTTATACTCGAGGAGCGGGTGGGGAGATGGGGTTTTAAGGCCTCTTAAAAGTTCCCTCTTGTTTTCATTCTCGAAATGTCTGGATGAAATATGCAGCTACGCTTGACTGGAAGCCATTGCTAAGACTTTGCTCTAGTCAGGACTTGCCGAGACTCTGTCCCAAAGGAACCTGCTCTAGTCACCTGCGAGTTCAGTATTGTAGCAAAAAAGAAAAAGTCCCTCTTTCTCTCCTCTTAAGAGGTACTTAGTAGGATGACTGTTAAAAACATGGCAAAAATGGCATAATTTATCTCAGTGTTTTGCTTTTGTTTTATTTCACACTGCTTGCACTGGTAAAATCAATCCATTTCCATCAGTAAAGCAGACCTTTGTGGTGTTATAGAAAAATCATTGCAACATGCCTTTATCCCTATGGGCTTCCCCGCTTAAAGGCCTCCACACTTGAAAGGAATGTAATCTTCACTTCTCAGTGAGTTTCAGGCAGCAACTGCTACAGCTCAGCTAACAGTGGTTACGCTCAGAAGCGGGTTATTGATCACCTGAAATGATGATGTTGTATCATTTATCTCTGCTGAATTTGATCTTTTTATTGTGCCTCTCCAACCTCCATGTAATGAGAGCCTGCAGGCCTTACATCTACTGAAGTCACCTCCGCCTTCTGACTAGCCACGGCCTCCCTGTGAAGACATACCTCACCTTTCTCCTCTGAAGCCTGAATAGCAGAGGTCACAGAGGTCTGAGCATGAGTGAAATCTGCACGCATCACCGAAACACCCAGTCAGAGCCTGAGCCTCTCTTCCCGGTAAATATTTTTAGTTTTTCAAGTGTAATCTTTGTACTTTGCAAAAGCACACAGCCATATTTAAATTATTTGCTTTCTTAAGAGAGCTGGTTTTTGATTTGTGTGTGGGGTGTGTGTGTGTGTGTGTGTGCGTGTGTGTGTGCATGTGTGCGTGTTGTGATAAGGGAGGTTAAACCCACAGAGGGCCTCATGCCTGTTAGGCAAGCAGTGTACCACTAAGCCATACTCCCAGTCCTTATATTGACTTTGAGACAGAATCTCTGTAAATTGCCCAAGTGAACTTCAGACTTGCAGTCTTCCTGCCTCAGCCTCCTGAGTAACTGGCATTATAGGGCTAAGCCACTGTGCCCAACTTTTCTAGTGCTTTTTTTTAGCAATAGAATTAATTCAATGCTTGGAAAGTGTCCAATATCTAAGACAAATTGTGTAGTATGCAGAATTCAGCATGTCAGTTTCTGAGAGAGATAATCCCTTGGGCAGCCCCCCCCATCACAGCCTGTTTCAGAAATATCAGGCAAATAAAAGAACCCACAAAATAAATCAAAAGAGGGCATAATTTTGAAGAGAGATATTTAAAATCCTCTCTCCATAAGGCTAATGGCATGTGCCAGTTTTTATTTCATGGCCTAAGGCAAAGTCACCCAACAACACAGCGTTCACAGAACCATGTCTTCATCTTTTAGCTCCTGCCAGCGAAGTTATATGCCTCTTAATGTCATCTTATGAAAACCTGGTATACAATGTATACAAATTTTTGAAAGCTTGTTCTGCTACCTTAATCCTTTAGAGAGATTTACTCCCCCCAAAATAAACACCTAATTTCTGGGTCCCACCTATTTGTTGAATCTAAAATCTCTGTCACACCCTTGATGATTGCTGTACATAATTCAAGTTTCAAATGGCATAAAGTCTGTCCGGGCAATAAGCAGCTTTGTATACTGAGACCTACCTCAATCACTGTTCTAAGTTTAGAAAAAGAAAATATTTTATAAGCCATGTGTACTGAGCTTGACAATATGTAGCAAACCACAAAGATTTTGTATCAAGGTAATACAAATCCAATACAAATATTTAGAGGTCAAAACTTGCTGTGCATAGGTTTAAGGCAAAGTCTGCTACAAAATAATTCTACGCTATTTAATTCATATACTCAACACTGTGTAATTCCTGCTGAAAACGCAGGAGACTGTTATATGCAACATCTCCACCTTCATTTCTTTGATCTGTTCAGCTTGAGAGAGACTGAGGACTTTAATTAGAAACTGAGTTTTGAAAAAGTTTTTCTGCATAAAGGTAAAATAACTTCAAAAGATGAAACTGTCATCCTCAAGATCAAGCCTGTTTGTTTGGGAATTCTGAAGAAATGAAAAGAAGGATTCCACATGTGAGGGTTTAGAATGGAGGCAGGACCAATTTAGAAATCTGATTTTATGGATATACAGAATATCTGAATAACACACCCATTCTAGGTGCCAGGATTACACCCTCCCCTTAAAAGAGAACTCACGCTGAAAGCCTCTGGCAGCCTGAAGCTCACATCAAAGCAGGGAATAGAAGCCAAGGGAAGGAGTTATGAAGCAAATAAGGGAAACTGAGGATTGTAGTATGTTTCGTAAATGAACTAAAACAATCTCCATAATGACTGTTTTGGGTTCCATTTCCTTTATGAACCCCAACAAAATCTGTTAAAAATAAATTATGTATGTTTAAACTGGAAGTGTTTCTTGCATAATGGTATAAGGTACTCAGGATGAAATTGAAATGATCATTCCAGAACTACAAAAATCTCAGGAACATAAATTATATTTTTATGGTATGCCTTGAAGTGGTGGTTTTGCAATAAAATTTCAATGTGTGTGTGTGTGTGTGTGTGTGTGTGTGTGTGTATTCTCAGTATTTGGCAAGTGCAAATATATGAAACAAACACGGCTAGTAAATGAACCCACAATTTGCTACGTTTGAAGAAATCTGTTTTTATACATAGCATTTCAATTGGCAAAAATCTAAAAATTTTATCTTTTTAAAGGAATTATATTTGTACAGTTTATAAGATGGTCTCAAGATGATCAATGATAGTAACAAAATTTGCCTGTCTTAAACATGACAAATTAAAGACAGAGAAAATACCCTTGCAGGGTTAATTTTCTTTTTTTATGGGCTCTTAGACTTAAAAAAAAAAAATGCAAACCAGCTCATGTTCCTTTGCTAAAGATCAAGGAGCAGTAAAACTAGAGATACAAAGCAAACCAAGACTAACCTTCCCTGAAGAAGACATCCTGCCCGGATAGGTTTTGCTTGCTTCTTCCCTGTGTTACTCTCTTTGTTCGGGTGTTTGCAAGTGTACAGCCCAGGGGTTAAGAAACTTCAGAATGGGTTACGAGGCTTTCAGAAACTCATCCATTCAACAAACCCACCACTGAAAGGGTTTACTGAGTGTGGGTATTCATCAGTCCCTCACGCACTCTTACTTTTTTTACGTAAACAAACATTCTTGATTTACCAATTTTTAGAGTAATGACACAAATTTAGCATTCTCCTTCAACAGAAGACTTGCTTTTAAGTTATTTCATTCTTCTCTTTTTTTTTCAGAAGTGTATCTTGGAGTACCAGCTGCTTTTCTATGAAGAAATGCTCGGCGGGGGGAGGGGGGTGGTCAGCTCTACTGGTTATCCAGCATCATCAATTCTATTTTTTAAGATATGGGTTTATTTGAAAGATGCCAATTTGTTGTCAGTGTTGACATTTACTCACTTACTGAGCTCCCCAGCCAAGTACGGATGCCATAGCACAGACACTCTAGGAATCTACACTAACGGACCACAGAGTTCTCCATGTTCACAGAGGAAAACAGGAGTTCAGAGTTACCACCCCATTTTGCTTCTTTCCCTGAAACATCTCAAGAAGACTGTGTTCAAAGGTTTACTCAATTCTGTTTACTAAAACATTGCTGCCAGAGGCGATAATGCAGAGTAAAGAGACCAGAGAGCTGTTAATGTAGTGATCAACATTATCGGGTCCCAGCCTTCCTACTAACTACCCGTGAAACATTGGCCAAAACCTGCCACCAATTTCCCTCAGGACAGTTGTGTAGGAAATGAGGTTTGGCTGGTTAGGAATACAGCAGGTGACCTCAGAGTGATACACCGAAGGAAGCCAAATCACTAAATAGATTCTCGACATTGTTTAAACCTCCTTTGAGGTTTATTAATTCCTTTCAGAGGTCACTAATGATCTAGATACTTAGAGATGCCAGTGGGCAATGCATTAAGCAATGCCCTAAGAAAAGGAAAGATCTTTCTTCTATTAGATGGTGAGCACTTTGCTTCTTGAAAGAACCCTATTATTCAATGTGTACTAGATTCACAAACTCCAATTTTGTGGTACTGAAAAATTTCAACTTCTGACTTTCATTCAAGAAATATTTCTTTGGGGCTGGGGATTTAGCTCAACGGCAAAGCGCCTGCCTGGCAAGCGCAAGGTCGTGAGTTCAGTTCCCGGTACCAGAGAAAAACCAAAAAAAAAAAAAAATTCTTTGGATTTTTAGTGTTTTAAATAAATATTGGTCTGTTCAATGATTAACTATTAATTTTAATTTTGTTTTGGTTTGAAGAGAGTGATGAGTTATCATTCGGGATAAACTTCTATCACTCTTGCCTCTTACCCTGGCCTATTTTTTGAATAACACTTAATCCTCATCTGGAATAATTTTATACATTTACTTATTATTTGGTAGTCATATTTCTCCTGTAGTAGGAAAGTTTCATGAGGATAGGGTCTTTATTTATATTGCTTACCCTTATATGTCCAAGGTGTAGGATTTGGGGGCACTTAATAAATATTTCTAATTGAATGATGTCATTTGAAAATTTTTAAATGTCTATTATATGGAATACCATAAGATAATAATAACAATAACATTAGATATCCATAATGTGTTTGTGAGTACATGTGAATGTGTGCAAGTATGTGTGTGTGTGTATGTGTTTGTGCCAGGAAAACGTAAAAGCTCAGGAAAAGGTAAAAAGTCAAAAGGAGGCAAAAAAGAAGATTCAGAGAAGTCAAGCCTTCGAGATTCTTGATACTCAAATGGTGCTGTGTAGGAGCCAGCAACGTTAGCATTATACAATTTTCATATCGGCATTATCCAAAATATAAAAATCTCAATCCTACCCCCAATCTACTGAATTAGAATAAGTACTTAAACAAGTTTCAGTTGATTCAAGTGCAGATTAAATTTGAAAAGCACTACCTCGGACTGCCTCTTGGTCTATGTAGGAAACCCACATGGAAGACACCCAAATTTCCTCCCTGGGAAAGACTGGCCGCGGTCACAGCCATGGACCACAACTGCTGACGATTCCTTTCAGTTCCCTCAGCTCTACGATGAGCATCAGCAGACTGTAGTGCCTGTTTCTAGGGAGATTTACTTCCTGCACAGTGATGCCTGAAAATCTATTAATAAGGAAGAAAATGATTTTGTCCTCCATCTGAAATAAAAAGAATAAAGTAAAATTTCCCAAAAAGATAAAATATAGACAGAAACTTCATCAGAGTAAGGTGAAATCCAACAACAAAGAGACCGAGATCAGAGTTTTACAAGTTTTGCTAGGGATGGAGGAGTTGAGAGAGGAAGAGGTTATTTGATGCTTGTAAATTATTCACTAGGGAAGTAGTACTACAGAAAGAAGGGAGGCTAGAAACCAGAAAATAGAATGTAAGGTCCTGGCAATTTTTACAGGGCAAACTCTTATCTACTTTGAATTGCAAGAAAATAATGTATTCTTGTTCATATAAATTTATGAAGATTTTTTTTAAATTCTAACTTTTTTATCAAAGAGCTTTGTTCCCACGGTTTTAATAACCCCTGCATTACTCACTAACGCAAAATAATCATAGCCCAGTGAACAGCAGCATCAGAGCTCTACCTGTAAGCAGCACATGCACGCGAAGGAAGACGTGGCCCTGGGAGGCCACGGCTGGGAGGAGCGCTGTGGAGAGCTTGCCATTTAAAGAAATCAGGACAACGAGCAAAACACTTTTACTGGGAACTCAACCTGCTACCAGCTGATAGTCATCTTAAGAGGTACTTTTCTATAAATCACTGTAATTTCAAAACCAAATGCTTTGAAACTCTTTTCTTGCCAGATCAAATCAAACTGGCTCTCAGTTGGTAGAAGGCCCAGATGTGAGTTTCATAATACACATCAATTACTATCCAATCCGTCACTTCTAATGACTGTGTGTGCTCGGTGCCATCCCCAGAACCAGTGTCATGGAAACAAATAACAGCATCTAAGTAGGGATGGAATGAAAACTACTCCAGCCTCTGTCTGCAAAGCAGGAGTTGAGCATGTGTAAGAACATGCAGAGTTTGGCCTTTGAATCCCAACCCATATCATCTCTCGAGCTATTTAAAGACCAAGTTGTAAGCAGCAAAAGATGTTGCTATGGAAAAATGTCAACTTCTCTAATATCTCCTAGGGCACTTTCTCTGGTAATAGCCAAAATTTCCCAGGGAGTGGTAAGTCCACTCACACGTTCATTAACTTCAGTGACAGACACGTGGGTCTCCTGCAAGGGAAGCATTGATTTATTTATACACCTCACACTGTCATAGGATGTTTTTGACAAAAATAACACTGAAAGTCTATACAATGTGAATAACCTCACATAAATAGGAAGTAGTACATCAGCCATTTGAACAACCAAGTTATTGTCACCACTTAAATTCTAGTCCACGGCCACCCTGGTGAGGTGTATCCACTGTGCCTTCACGTTATACTTGAACTGGCTGACTGAGCTACAGTCAGTTATTATAGTGAAAGCTCCATAATCATGATCACCATCGCTACAATATATTTAGTGTTTACTGTGTGCCAAGAGCTGCCCTATCGATATTACAACCATGAATTCATTGCTTCCTTATCAAACTCATTATAGTGTACGTGGGGCCAGCGTGGTTAAGGCACTTGTGCGAAGTCATAAATTAACACAGTGACAAAGTAAAGGTCCCATCCTTTGTTGTTTCCTGCTCCGTATTTTGACACACACAAACCACCAGTCTCCCAGACCTGCTAGAGTGTTATCAAAAACAGAGACAAATGAACAAAAGAGATACCCAAGATGCCCTAGGGAGATGTTCTTGCACCCACTTTGCCAGTCTGAAAACAGCTTCCGCACACTTGGTATTGTAAATACCCAGGTCTAAGGTTTTAGACGTACAATGTGTAACCTGAATCCTGGGTTACGTGCTGGTCAGCCTGGCAGCACAATCACATGGCACTCCTTCCAGTAAGCGCACCATGCCTCCTCAGGTGTTAGCTCCGCTTGTTTGCTCCCTCCTGGCATCAGAATCTTAACTGTGCCACAGAGCAGTTGCAGATCTCAAGGAGACTACAGATGATTAAATACGACATAGATTACTCTCTGTGAAATAAGAACCATAAGCATTCTTCTACACACTTAGCTATGCAAAAGTAATACGTAAATAACAAACATTCACATGCCCTTGGACTACCTACACGATGTAGCCAATAGTACCCTATAAATATTGTTCTTTCACTTCATTTCCACTCATTAAAGAATTGGTGATGACGCTCAGCCAGGTAGGGCGGAGGAAAATGTCTAAAGTTCCTGTCTAGTTCACTCCTTACACCACCCATCATGGTCTGTGTGCCCCACACAATCCTTGGCATGCTTTGTTGTAGGCTCAGGAACTTCTTAATCTTCGATTTTGTCCTTACATGGGACGTGGATTAAGTTTTGTCCTTACATGGGACATGGGACACGGGACATGGGTTAAGAGTTTATATCAGTAGTATTTGTAAGAATGGTTGTTTCTCTGGTGTATTTTTCAGTGCTTCAACCCAGACAAGACTTCTTTCGGTGTCCCTGGTCCTCCAGTGCTGTTTCGGAAGGCCCCTGCTTCCCATGACACCCGCTTGTGGCCACCCTGAGACTCCTGGAGATATATGAATTTGAGTTTGTTTCGTTCCTTCTGTTGGGCAAAATGTTCTTCAGATTGGTGTCTAAACAAATAAGGACTGGTCCTCCCCCAACTCTGTTTGGGAGAAAGTATCCCCTCTTCCCCTATCTTTATATTTTATTTCTGAAACAAATAAACATTCTTCTTAACTCTTCTAAGATAACACATGATCTACCTCAGCTCAGGAGGAAAAAAAATTAATTTCCAGGTCCACACTGGGTGCCTTGCACAGGACAAAATAAAAGGTAAGAAATTATTTGTGAGTCACACAAATGGCTCCCAATGAAAGAGTCTGGCTTTAGTTAGTGCTATCAGTAACTTTACTATATTCTCAGTCCACCAACAATATTTAACGCTCTGGGTAATAAGTTTTTACAGGGTATTTTCTAAAGAGTCAACCACATTTAAAAACTGCATATAGTTAATATCTTTAACCAAAGAGAAGGAAATCCAGGTGCCTGCATTTGACCTAAAAACATCAAGCCAATTCCCTAGAAAAATAAGAGAGATCAACTTTTTAATTTGTAGACCTGCCAAAAAGAAGCTTGTTCCTCAGCTCTTCTGTTTATTTTTTGACCTAATCAATATTTTGCATTAGAAATAGCCTTAAAATAACTTTGATTCACTGAGTGATATAGCTAAGCTACTGAAAGATCATACAAATAATAACACAATAGAAAAACGTATAAAATTTTTAAAAAATCAGGCCCCCAAAATTCAAAGACCCAATCCAAAAATGGGCATCTGAGATGAATACACACTTCT
>NW_004955440.1:13668488-13705799 GCF_000276665.1 Chinchilla lanigera
GTATCATTTCTAATTTTTTTTGTTTTTATTTTTTATTCTCTTTAATGGCTTGATCAGTCTTGCATTCTTACATCTGGTAATGTGAGCAACTTCATTAGAGATAACAATACGTAATATAACAACCACCGTTAATCCCTATCATTTTGTTCTGACACCCAATATCATTTTTATTGGTTTTGCTTTGTTTTGATTTTGTCTATGTTGTTTGTATTTTGCTGTTGTTCTTTTTTATTATTATTCTCTTTGAAATAAAAAAGAAGAAAAGAAGAAAAATGAAAACATTTTCAACCCCGAATCAGTTAGGATTTATGTGCAAGTAAAAGCAGGTCAATTCACAACTGCTGAAGTTAAAACTGAGGGGAATTTTGGTGGCTCACAGAGCAGTGAGGTCCGAATCATTCTGAACCAGGGTGCAAATGGTATCATCTGGACTCAGTTTCTCTCCCTGCTTTTGCTCTGCAAAGCTCTGGCCTTGCTTCACAATCAGGTTCCCCAAAGCAGAATCAAGGTGTCATTGCCAGAGAAACAGAAATGGATGGCACACAATTTTTTTAATGCCCAATACAGCTTTCAAATGAATTAACTTCCCAACCTGGACTTGTAAAATAATCACAGTCACAATTCCAATTTATGACTAATCAGCAAATGCAGGCATACACACATAAATATACTAGATCGGTAGCCCTTCTGCTTTAACAAGAAAATATGTAGGTCACTCAAATGGAAATTAAAATTTGAATCCATTCAGGAACATTCGGTAACTTGTTTCTGAAGTCATGAGAATCCAAGTGCTTGATAATCTACTCTCATGTCAAAGAGGTCCTATTCCTTTCCACTTCAATTTGCATCTTGTCCTGACATTACACCATATGGCACAGGCTAAGTGCTCTTGTACTCAAAATGGGCTCAAAGTAAATGAGCTAAGAATGTCTTACATACATAATGGCTCTTGTTTCAACTTTGCTGTGAATACTAGATTGCTGCAAACACCAAAATAATAGTGCTGCTAATGAGGAAATTTGTTTGTAACTTACCATACTGTCAACTCTAATGTTTAACCACCACGGTTATTATTTATTGATATGCTGTGCATGTACAAAGCAATGGCTGAGGCCAAGGCAGCTTCTTAAAAGAGCTCATTTCTATTAAATTGTGAAGAATCTCTTTAAAATAACTTTTCCAAAAAATTGTAGATGTTTTGGCCCCGAATCTCTGTTGTTTGAAATAACTTGGTCACCAGGGTTCTAGAGAATAGAACAAATTTAAAAATGGCAATTTCCAGTGCTGGTAGGGGAGACAAAGAGGCACTTTCATATATCACTGGTAGGAATGTCTTTTATTCAGTCTTTTGGAGAGGAATCTGACATGATATACAGTATTAAAATTTTAAAAGCACCTATCATTGGACTCAGCAAATTTATTTCTGGGAATCAATCCTGTACAAGTTTAAGTAGCAGTATACAGGGAATACCTAACAAGGATGTTTATTGCAGTTGCATTTGTAATGGCAAACACATGAAATGACTTATATACTACAAAGGGAGGTAAGATTGAATAGACTACAATGCGTCCTTACTGTACAGATTCTCATGTGACTATTAAACAAATGAGTTGTGCTTACATATCAATTTGAAAAGATGTACATAACATAATATTAAGGGGGAAAATGTAGTAGTAAGTGAGCAATGTAAGTTGTAGAGAAGCTAGAAAGGTAAGTAGATAGACAGTCAATATACATACGTGATGTGTACATGACACCCATATACACAATTTGACCACATTTCTGAAAGAATAGAACACTGGGGCATGAATTCTGACATTACAGTTTAAATGCTTTTTGAACTTCAATTTCTTATCTGCAAAATAAAAGTAATCCTTTTGTGAAGGTCAAATGAGATGATAATGAAAATTATTTGTGAGCTGTACACAGCAATCATAGGTCATACAGTAATAATATTATTACTGTAGTGTGGTCTCATGCAAGTGTGAATTTTAGGCTCTACAAAGTCACAAAAAGGTAATGCTGACCTGTAAAGTTTTATGTAGGTCCATCTATGCCAATATCAACCATCTCTTCTGGTTCTCCAGTTGTCTGTAGTTGAAAGCACAGAAAACAAAAGGCGAAATATGGTTAATACACGGCGGACTACCCACATCATGCCTGCAAAACAAATGCACATATTCCTCAAGTGAGCCATAAAATCCATTTCAAACTTTCAGGCCTAACAGGAGCATATTAATTCTAGTGACTAGTTAAATAACTGAGCATAGAAGATAATCACCTTGTAGAAGATGGTTATATATTGGAAGAATTTCCACTTTTAAAAATCAATGTATTATCTCTTCATGTAAACTTTATATGGAGTTTTAATGATATAATAGGTTCACGTTTATATCCTGTCTCTGAGTTTCTTTCTAAAATGTATAACTTGGAAAATGACAACTGCCCTGTACGTTAGTTTTTCTCATTTGCCAAATGGGGGTGATAACGTCTGCCACTTAAGACTGTGGTAATGAAATGAGTGAAAACATGTAAAGAACATAAAACAAACATACTACCTGATAGATGCTAGGTAAATGTTACCCAGTATTATTCTCCCATTATTATCTTCCCATGTAACGTGAGTTTATGTGCATCCCAGTCACTTTCCCTCATCACAGAGACACAGGCTTGGCACCCTCTACAGTGGAGAGGTCCATTCTGGCTCAGACTGTAGAGGCTTCAGGCTGAAGTCTGAGGACTGTGAGGCAGGGTGGCATGGTGGGGGCTTTGCTCACAGCATGATGGGCAGGAAGCTGAGAATCAAGGGAGGATCCAGGAAGGGAAACATATCCTTCCTGGTTATGACCCCACTGACCACCTCTTCTGGCAGGGTCCCATCTCCCAACAGCACATGAACTATAGCGCCCTATAATCCAATTATCTTCTAACATGTGAGGTCTTGGGGGCCATTTTATGCCAGAATCTTAGCAATGTGCTTTTCCCTATTGACTAAATAGCCCTCATACTCATGATTTTATTGATACTTAATAGTGTAAAAGTAGGATTCTCTATCCAATGAGTGTACTTTAATTTATCTGGACATCATTCAAAATAATAGAATCATGTTTGCTTATTTACGAAAACCTTTCTTGATATTTCACACCTGTGAATAATATCATAATGCAGTGATTTTTTACAGATTACTTCTGTTTTATTAATTATTCTTATAAGAAAGATCCTTAAAAGAGTTTTGAAGAAGAAAATAACCTTTAACTATTTTGATACACCTTGAAAGTAGGACTGCAGATGATACTATTATATCACTTATTCTTTTCTGAACATTCCTCAGAACTATACATAATGATCCTCTCCCAGCAATTCAATACCTGCTGATATTTGTTCTCAAGGTTCATGCATGAAAGGTCATTATAAGAAATTACCATAATAAAATTCATCTACAAAATTATTAGAGTTTGAAACCTGTAAAATATAGTTCCTTCGGTATAATCACTTCATGTTAGAGCTTTGTTGCTAATAACACAAATCTGAACTCCAAAAGCACAAGAAAAACTCACTCACTCAATGACATTTTTAGCACATAAAATTTCCCCTATGAATCATATGCTCACAAACTGTGCACCCCTAAACATTTAGCTCCTCTGACTCATTCTGAAACATTCTGACAACTTCTCCATTGAAATCTGAAATTTCCCAATACTGTAAGATCCTCCTTTTGTTTAATTAATTAGTTCCCTTGCCCACTGGTGATACTTTCTGTGTTTATGGGCTACACAGCTGTTTCCCCACTTTCCAGGTGGGCCTCTCCAGAACCTAACACTGGACTTTCACTTACGGCCTTTTTGCCACTGTACACCCTGCACATAGGTGATGCTTCATCACTCAGAGTCCTGCATGCTTCATGAAACCCTCTTTCCGTCCTATAGGGTTCTCCAGAGATTGAGGGAGGAGAGAGAGAGAGAGAGAGAGAGAGATATCTAATATAAGAAATTGGCTAATGTGATTATGGAGGCTGAGAAATCCCAAGAGCTGTAGTTTCTAGTCAACACACTGGAGAACCAGCAGAGCCAAAGTTATAAGTTGCAGTCCAAATGCTGGCTGGTTTGAAACCCAAAAAGAGTCAATGTTCACTTTAAGTCTGATGGCAAGAAAACACCAGAAAGGCCCATGCTCCAGCTCGAGCAGTCAAGTGTCAGAAGGCATTTCCCAGTACTCCAGGGAATGTTAGCCTTTTTGTCCTATTTAGGCCTTCAACTGAGTAGCTGGAAGCCACTCACACTAGGAAGAGCAATAGGCCTTACTCGGCCTCCTAATTTGAGTGCTAATCTCATGCAGAAACGTCTTCAGATGTACCCAGAAATAATGTTTGACCAAAAGCCTAGCAATGTGGCCCAGTCGAGTTGAAATGCACAACTAACCATCATGCCATCAACAGACCTATGCCTTCTATGCCCTATCTGCACAATTTGCTTAAGAAATAGCATCGTGTCAGTACTATCTGTGGATTGTCCACACTTCCAAAGCATAGGTAGGTCTCCTTGTCTTCTCATTGTAGTAGATCTCATTAGAAATCTATTAGATCTAATGTTAGATCTCACTGGAGATCTAATATAGGTAGATCTCATTACAGTCCTCTACTAGTACACCTCACAAGGCCATTGGTACAGAAAAATAAAAACTCCCAACCTGAATGATATCTGGGATGAGTTCGTGTTCTCTAAAATTGAAGAATGAATTTTAGGAACAACAGAGGCAAAGGGCAGAATATATTTATTGAAGGAAAGAGAGCTTCTGTCCAAGAGAGGGACAGAAGGGGGACCTGAGTGGGTTACCCCAGACTCTGTCTCTTCTAGGGACCTTTATAGAGCAAAACCACGAGGTGAGATGGGTCCAAGGTAGGGGAAAAATGGACAAAACTATGGTCAGCCAATAAGAATTGTTCAGGTAAAATTGATTAAACCGGGATCAAATGGGGAAACGAGTCACATAGCAAGGGGGCATGAATACAGAACAGGGGCTTTTCCTGTAAGGGGCTGGGTCAAGGACTCTTCAAGGTGATTGCTACTTATTTAGAATATCAATCCCTGATGTCTATCCCTAGGGAGGTAAGTGGGTGCATTTTTTTAGCCTCTGGTCTTGAGATCTGGCCCAAAGCAAGTACCACCTCTCTATTTGTAAGGTATCTTGTCCTCCATGCTGGCTCTTTCAAGGGCCTGGCCCTGTCTGACTGCCTATAATATTTCTATCTAACTCAGCTGCCTATTACACCGTCATGCATAGTGACTACTCCACACAGACAGTTCCCATTGTGCAAGATAAAAACTGAATCCATAACGTGTGCTCTCAGTGGTCCTCTCCTTTACTCGGAGCTATGACAGCACCCCCACACGCCAGTGCGTGAAACTCATTCTCCAAGTATTCTTCCATTCTACTGCTATAACTCACACTGGGTTGCTGGTCTGGCAAGCCGTCCAATTCCTCTGCCACCAATTATTGAATTCATTAATTTTCCAGCAAGCTTGTGCTTTGTTCTACACAGCACGTAAGTGGCACTCAGGGACAAAAGTTTATACTAAGAAAGCAAGACAAGTGTTCATTTCAGTCATCAGGAGGAGCACTTCAAACACCCACATCCTCCAAGTGAACCCTTACTGACCGTTATGTTATCTACCTCCCAGGCGTGACCACGTGGCTGACTTCGAGAGCTAGACATTTCACCGTGGTGACCTTGCGCAAACCCTGACTGCATGTGAAATTAAACTCATCCTTTGCAACCTGGGTGGAAATGCTAGCGATGTGGCTGGGGTGATGCTTCCAGCTGGGAGAGTGACAAGTCATTTCTCCTTTCTGCCCTTGTTCCTTCCTTTGTACAATGAGGAACACTGACTCACTTCACAGGAAGGCTGCGTGTGTTTAAATAACCATATACATCAAAAATACAAACTGCAGAAGACCTTCCCTCATTCCACTAAGCTCTGTGAATCTCCCTGTAGTATTTATTGCTTCATTATGCAGTTGCTCTGAGCTAGACATCTCCTTCAATTGTGCTCTAGCCTGTAAACATAGTTTTGTCTGCACATATAGCCACTTAACAGGCACATGTAGATTTTAGATTTTAGATTTTAGATTTTAATGTTTTCTTATCAATGCTTCAATGGTTGAAGTCTCATATTTTCTTTATCAAATGCTCACTGAGATCCCTATTTACTACAGACAATTTTAGACATCCAGGCCAAAAGACTTTATTTCCCAGTAGAATATATCTAGCCAAAGAAGCCTACTTCATGCTCAGCTTTACTTGCCTTACTCCAGAGCACCTTCTGTGACTAGACAAAAGATGATTGAAACTTCATCCTAGAACATCAAACCCTGCCAGGCTAACTTCCATCTGCCTCGCTGAAGACTGCCGAACGCTCTCTTCTTTCCTCCATAAAATTAGTCAATCAAAAATTATTTCAAGCAAAAGGTATTTGGGAACTAAGAAAAGTGATAGTTCCCTCCTTAATGACCTAAAGGAAACTGTACCTAACCAAAATAGGAGGAAAATTGACATATAAAAGTGGAACAAGTTGAATCTGCTTATGTCCTTAAACACACACACACACACACACACACACACACACACACACACACGTGGCCTAAGCAATAAAGACTCATGCCTTTAAACAGGAAATCAGATGCCTTAGACCCTAAAAGGTGGATGGAGGAAGCTTCACAACTAGCTGGAGCCTGAAATGATAAAAGCAAGGACGAAAAGCATTTGTGTTATACATGTGTATCAGCCAATGCTTACTAGAGAAACAGATTTAATGCAAGATACACCAATATATAAGGATTTACAAGACAGACTGACAATAAACACCCACGGAGTCAAGTGTGGAAATGTGAAAGGGCTGTCTGCATGCTGGAGTTACAAGAATCCAGTCAAAGGCCTGGAGCTCAATGAAGTGTCCATGCAAGTCCATATCAGGAGCCAGAGGGTCCTCAGTGGAAGCCTGAAGGGTCTGTACTGGAAGGCTTAAGAATCTCCTGGAAGCCGGGAGATGATGTCCAAGTAGAAAGTGAAGACTGCAGTTCTTCCAAAGAGACAGAAGCGAGCCTTCCTCATTTCCCTTTTCCTCCATTCAGGCCACAAATCCATTGGTTGATGCCATTCACACCCAGGGTGAATGGGTGAGTGGGTGATTTGCTTCAGCAAATCCCTTCAGTAACGCCCAGAGCTATGCTGGTCCAAATTACTTGGGTATTTCTTAGTCAAACTGACACCATCAGTTAACTATCACAATCCACCTCTTGGCAACTAAAAACCAGACACATTTCCTTAAACCATACTTAATCTCCAGATAAGTTTTCAATTAGCAATAATCACTCCTCCAATAAACCTCATTGTCCACGATACTGCCACTGCGCAAAGCTTTAATCTCCAGATAAAAAGAGAAGTTCATAGTTGTACCTAACATGTTACAACTGTCCTGGGTTCAAACAGAAATGCACTAACTCCCTCCCCACAGAAAGATGCAAGAGTGCTTTGGGTGATACTTACTCCTACCATTTTATAACTTGAATATTCTAACATAGATTTAACAATACTTAAGAACCAATGTTGCATCTATCAACATTATATTACATAGGAAACATCTTTTCCATAGCATGTGTTCCAAGTTCCTGACCACCCAGACAGACCACTGGCTAGAGCCCATAAATCAGTATACTGTTGCACATCTGGCATTTCTCCTTCCAGGAAAAATGTACTACCAGGTGTGCGGCTCCAAGTTCTTCCCACTGTGAAGATTTCCCTTCACCCTTGCCCTCATGTCCTAGAGAAGGGCTGTAATGCTGCAGCTGTCCACTCGTGGGTGGTGCCTTCATAATGTATAGAAACATCTATAAACCAGGCCCTCATCTTCTCTTCCTCGGACAGCTGATCATATTGTATGCCCCATGAGACCACAGGTGCATGCTGGGAGAGAAGGCAGTGTAGCAGGAGCAGGAGCCACGCGCATCTGGGCAGCTTCTTCATGCAATTTCCTTATGCCCTCTGGACCTGATTGATCATGAATATACCATTTCCATTTAATAGTGTACTGTTGCTGTGAACATCCAACCTTATGACTCATTGGATCATATAATACCCAGCTCACAATGGGCAAGTCAGGTAACATCGTGTTCCAGGGTAAAGCAGTCAGTTCCACTCAAGGCCAGCAGCAGGGCAAGAGCTGTTTCTTGAAGGGAAAGTAATTATCTGCAGATGATGCCAGAGCCTTGCTCCAAAACCCTAGAGGTCTCTGCTGCAATTCACCTATGTGCATCTGCCAGAGACTCCAAACAGCATCCCTACCTGCTGCTGACACTTCAAGTACCGTTGGATCTGCTGGCTCTTACGGTCCCATTGGCAAAGCGGTATGCACAGTAGCCTGGACCTGTTGCAGTCTTTTCTTGTTCTGGGTCCCACTCAAAACTAGCAATTTTCCAAGTCACTTGGTAAATGGCCCAGGGTAAAATATCTAAGTGAGAAATGCATTTCCTCTGAAATCCAATAGGCTCACTAGGCATTGTGTCTCTTTGGTTGTAGGGGGAGCCAGATGCAAAAATTTATCTTTTAGAAAGAATAGCTCTGGGTGGCCCACACCATTGGACTGCTAGAAATTTTACTGAGGGAGAAGAACCTTGAATTTTAGTTAGGTTTATTTCTCATCCTCTGGCTCACAAATGCTTTACTAACAAATCCAGGGTGATTGCTACCTCATCAGCTCCACATCACCAGTGTGGTGGACCCATGTGGTACCTTGTGGGGTAGAAAGGCGATCGAGATCTCTACAAACTAATTTGTGACACAGGGCCAGGGTTAATATAATACTGAGGTAGAACAGTGAAAGTGTATTGCCAGGCTTGAGCTGAAAGCAAATTGTTTCTGATGGGCCTCATGGATAGATATGCAGAAGATGGTATTTGTCAAATCAATAGCTGCATAACAAGTACCAAGAGATGTGTTAATCTGCTCAATCAAAGATACTACATTTGGTACAGCAGCTGCAATCAGAGTCACCACTTGATTCAGCTTATAGTAATCCACCATCATTCTCCAAGACCCATCCATCTTCTGCACAGGCCAAATGGTAGAATTAAATGCAGATGTAGTGGGGACCACCACCCCTGCATCCTTCAAGTCCTCTACAGTAGCACTAATTTCTGCAATCCTTCCAGGCGTGCAAGGTTGTTTTGGGTGTACTATTTTACCATGCAAAGGCAAGTCTAATGACTCCCATGGTAAAAACCAAATAGTTGAGAAGAAAAGCTTTCACAGATTTCTTGGGTTGAACTGGCTCTGTCTTAGTTCCCTAATATATACTGAATGAGCAAGCATTTCCCATTAGTAATCTCACATCAGTGCTGCTTTTCAGTGTTCCCCAAAGAGTCTAAGGACTGTGAAATATCCCAAACATTCATACTACCATTTCTGAGCCTTGTTTAGGCACCTATGCATCAGTCTTTTTCCATATTTCTCCTAAATAGCCGTGACAAGGCTATGCCTGGACATTATGGTCTAGAAGCATGCATATGTCAATGAGCCTTTATTTAAAGAAAGTATAAAGTGCTTGTCAGCCTGTTAGGTACTGTGGAAACACTTTCAGAAAATGAAGTTCTTCTAGAAATAAAATTTGCTTTCTCATTAGAGTTTATATCCTCACAAACAAAACGGCAAGGAACAAATACATTAACAAGATGATATAACGGCTTGTGGAAACCATTCAATAATTTTCCTGAAAGGTGTTACTAAAGAATTCAGAGGTCCTAAAGGCCCTGCCTAGAACCACAGCCCCAGGTCAGAGCTCACAAGAGAAAGTGATCTCTGTAGCTGCCTTCACACTTTACTTCCTATTTGCTCCTTAACCATCTGGCATCAGGCTTCCTTCTGTCGTATGCTTGCTATATCTTAGCTCCTTGCTCTCAAATTTAGTGTCATCAGAATCACCAGAAAGGCTTGTTGGAAAGCAGGCTGCTGGGGCCAACCCCCAGCATGGCTGCTTCAGGAGGTCTGAGGTGCTGAATTAAAGAATTCAAGCTTCCAACTGGTTCCCAGGTGCTGCTGGCTGGGGAGTCTCCCTTTCAGAGCCACCACTCTGTGTAGTTTGAGCAAGGTCACCTTATGACCCTAAGCAAGTCTCCTCCCTGAAAGTGAGAATGGGCACCTGCCTCTGAGCACTCCTTTTAAAAGACCTAAAACTTGTAAACAAACCCAAACCTGCTGAAAGCCATTCGTAAAGTAAGCAAATGTAGCATGACTCACCCATCTCGTTTTTATTGCCTCCCTTTGTGGCAGACCTGAAGGACCAAGTTCTTGGAACTGTTTTCTAACCTACCACTCTTCCGTGTTTCCTCCACCCATTCTTTTCCTCCCCCATATCCTGCTCTTCTCTCTCCGTACCTTCGCTTCCCAGATTCATCGAGTGTTACTGACTCCAGAATCAGGCTTATGAAAATCCCTTCCAGTGTTCAAGTTCCACATCTCCGACTTACCCTGCTTGGTTCACAGCTTCTCTAGTTTTGTTCAAACCAACATTACCCTCCTAGGTGCAAAACTACATAATCACGCTTTACCATCAACCTTTCCTAAACTTCCTCCCAGATATCATCTGTCTCCTCCTGTGCATGTAAACAAGGAGCACAGGAAACAGCTCTATTTTCTTCTTTGCTATAATCTGCAAACCTAGCTCAGTGCTTTTCACATAACAGATTCTGAACAAGCAAAAGGAATGAATTATAGTTTTTCATGTATATGTGTTTTCATCTGCCCAGTGAGACAAAATAGTCCTGCATATGCAGTACATGAAGACAAGAGTCTATATCTCACGTATCTCCCAGTTGACTCATCATGAAGATATTCACATATTAACAAGAACATAACAAGTGATTGCTGAACCGAGCCAGCTAGTTGTATTGGAGTCACTCTGTCAGGTGCAATGTGAAAATATCCCTGTTAAAAGGCTACTGTTAGAGCTGGCAGCACCTCTAAACACAGCCTCCTAGGAGACACAGAGCCATACCTAGCTTCCTATGAAAGTACACTGACTGTCTTCTCAGGTGGCAAAAACCGGCAGATGACTGCATAGGTTGTCTTGGTTCTGTTGGTGTCAATCTGTGCCTAGAAGTTAAACTCCCTTTTCCACAGGATTTCATCACAGAACTCACCACAAGGCTTGAATTTTGGCCACCGACAGTGTCTCAGCTCAGCGGCACGTTATAATGTGAAAGTAACTTGTTCCACTTCCTTGTGTTCCCTTTCCTTAAATTGCAAACCCCAAAATCTACTGAGATTAAAATCTATTCCTTTCTGAGCAGGGTTATCACGCGTGCTGAGACGTCTGTCTCTAAGACTTTTGCCATGTGGGAGATTAGGATTTGGTTCCGATTTTTACGTCTTTGGGTTACCAGGTGATTTCTGTGTCATTTGGCAGGCTTGAAAGGCACACAGCTGGACGGCATCCCTGCCGCCCTGCTGCTGGACTCGCAACCTTCTCCACTGGACCAAGTGCAGTTTCCCGTGACTGAGCGCTTCCTCAACCTTCCAAGTCACAAGCAGGAAGCCGTGTGGCCCAGTTGGCCTTCTTTCATTCCGCAGCACATCTTAGCCAAGTTACTTAACCTGAATTTCAGTTCCCTCATTAAAACAAAATAAGGAGGATAGCAATACCTACTTCCTAGGATAAAATCACACAGCATAGGAAGTATTTATCTCTATTCCTGGAACACAAGAGATAGTCAATAAAGGTTTGCCTTTTTTTAATAGCTACTTTAACTATTAAATAAGGTACCAATTTAAAGCCCTTTCAAATAAAATCACACAGTCATTTTGAGCTAATGACAATAGGGCCCAGGGTGGAGCTAGCTCTCTGCATGAACGCTGACCATCAGCCGCTACACGCAGACATGCTGCTGTTCTGTGTCTGACTTTTGTGCTTTTCCCATGTTTTCATCTCATACATACAGCTTTTCTCAAATGTGTCAGGCTCGAGCTGAGATAGGGGTGTGAGGTGCACGGGCCCGCACAGGCCTTGGGGTCAGTCCCCAACACACACATACACACACCCACATCAACATATGCTCTCATACCTGGTAGTTGGGAGTTCATATTGGATGATTCTTGTTTAGAGGGCAAATTAGCAATGTCCATGAAAATTTCCAGTGTACAAGTCCTCCAAGGCAGCAATTCTATTTCTAGGGATTTATCCTATAATATGCTGCATGTATACAATGTGATGTACGTCAAAAAGCAATCATTGTGACAGTGCTTGAAATGGCAAAATATGGAAAAATACTTCATGTCCATTAGCAGGAAAGTAAACAAATGGTTGCATGCCTATATGAAGGAACACTGCAATGAGGCAAATATAAATACAGACAGGGAACAATCTCCAAGACAGGTCATTAGGCAAAAAGAACAAGATAGAGCACAATGTCTATAATAAGCTGCCATTTGGAATAAAAAACCCTATGCACATGTGTGCTGGTGCAAACACAGGGCGCTTCCAGAAGGACGCATGGGACTGGTAGTGACAATCGCCTCTGGAAAGGTGAACCTGTTGGAAGGGTGTGGGGATAGTTACTTTTCACAGAATACCATCTATAATACTGTTGGAATTCTGTAGTGTCTTTTAAAAATATATATTATTAGCCAAGGATGTTGGTACATGTTTCTGGTTCCAGTTACTCAGGAGCTTGAGACGGGAAGATCACTTTAGCCTGGGAGTCTGAGCCCAGCCTGGGTAACACCGTGAGTCCCCATCTCAAAAAAGGAAAAAGAAAAATATATAAATACATCTATATGTGTGTCTGCACCAGATGTATTATTACTATGATCCATACAGATATAGATATTGCTAAAAATTCTCCTTAGTCCTATCACAAATCAATGATTAAATCTGGGAAAAAGGAAACAGAAGTCTATCATGTTTTAATTGTTTTTTAAAAAAACAAGGTATTCATATTATTTGTAGTTATATTTAAAAGCACTATAAAAGAGGAAAATGGCTAGAAGAACAAATTTAAAAGGACTGGAAAGGTAAAACATAGCCAGTCAAATCACTATCATGTTCACACCAAATCAACTGGCCATCAACCAACAAGCAGTTATTAAGTATTCGTAAGTCTCACGGCACGGCTGCAGGAGGGGAACAATGTGGGGACGCAGAGGACTGGGGTCTCCTCTCGAGGAGTTCACGGCCGGCGAAGCTGGGTGGAACTGAACTGGTGGATAAGAGAAGCTGCATCACGATGCTGACGAGAAGAGACGTTATGAAGGAGAAGTGTGCGGGCCCTCTGCAACAGAGATGATGACTTCGGGAACAAATTATGTCTCTTCCTTTCTCCATTTCCTTGTCTTTGAAATGGAGTAATCTTTTTTGGCTCTTCTCTTGCAAGGATCCTGTAAGGATTAATGCGGTAAAGTTTGTGCTTATGTAGCGTCTTTCTTCAGACTCAGAGTGCTTTGCAGAGTATCCTTATTAATATTCATAAGTCGGTTTATGTACTTCTCCACCTTTCACTTTGGAAGTTGTACATCTATACCTAAACATTCCAATCCTTCTCTCACTCTTCTTTAGCATCACTTTCTTTGTACACAGAATAGTGCAGATTCAAGCTTTAAAGTTGTTGGTTTTATATAGCTCATGCTAATAACATCACACAGATTGCCTGCAGGAGGGCCCACCTGTACTTTCTAAAATTCCCACAGTCCCATTGTATCCATATGCACAACACACCTGAGCACACACGGTAAGATATCAAATATGCAACTAGGGGGAAGAAATCTATAACCAAGACTATCTTCTCAGAAGGGTACATCTAAAGAGCAGTAAGGAACTTCTGTTTGAGTTTGTGAGTTCAGGAATGCAGGCTGAGTCCCAGCTCCCTCTGCTGTCCCCAGGGGCCAAACTATTCTGCATACCAGGGGTAATTTGAGGTTACAGAGGCAGGCAGGGGACATGAAAAGACAGAGGTAGGTGCAGAGATGGGAGCAAGGAAAATGGAGTCAGATGGTTGCAAGAGGCCATACAGACTGGATGCGATGCCTCCCTGCTTTCCTCCTTACCTGTTATGAAAAATTCCACTAAGTATGTTAATAGTTCATGGAGTTATTGTGAAAATAGGGCTGATTTAGTACCCAAAGAGATGAGGGTGGTGAAATAGACATGCTGGTAAGTTTGGAAAATTACAGACATAACAGGCAAACTCTGGACTTTCCATGTCTCGGAGCTGACTAGGACCCAAGTTAATTAGACCAAATCAGCAACTGCGCTGATATTAAAATGTAGATGCACAATGTGTACTGGTGCCTGTTATCTATGCATGTTTATAAGTATTACTGTTTTTAAGAAGCAAAATTTTGTTTGGAAAAAATGATCCAGATCAGCTCCTGTCTTTGGACAATGCAAGGCAAGGAAACGAGAGGACATCCTCCCAGGGACACAGCCTAGATCGGGACTCAGCCCCACTGCCTTCTAGTCAGGTGCCGGCTACGTGTAACCAAGCCGTGCACCTCCAGCACGCATTTCTTCAGACTTGTTTCTGCCCTGCTTGATGTTTGAGAACAGCACGGCTGAAGCCTTCCACTTGAGAGGGAGTAGGAGGGCTGCCTACTCATATCACGCTACCTGTTTGGCCCTAGGCCAGTATCACAAAACAAAGCTTCTTGCAGCAACTGAGAAGAGCCCATTTGCATAACTTAAAGCTATGCTGGAGTGTTGTGCTTCATGTCTGAGCAGCATAAGTCTTGAGCTTTAAATAGCCCAACCTTAACATATATTTAAGAGCAATGTTCTAAAGGCTGTGTTACATAAAGTGGAAGAGTCAGCGACACCACAGCTAAGTGCAAGGTCCGCTTTCTCGAAAATTGACAGAAACCAACCTCGGCAGGAGGCAAGAAAACGTTCCTGCGACAGGTCATCCCTGATTATAATCTGCAGGGCCCCACTGTATCCTATCACCCCCAAGTAGCTCCTGCGTGGGTCTGCGGCTGACTCACCAAGCCTCTGGTGCAGCCAACATGACATCACCCTCTGGATCAGACAATAAGAGAAGAATCACAATTCCTGGGGGGACACTCGAGAATTTTAAGATGTGCTATAAGAACAGGGAGCCTATTGTGTAAGGAGAAGTGGGGGACAATATTTTCTTCCTTTTGACTTCCTCCCACTTAACATGTAGGCCCACATAGAGTCCTCACTACTCTCTTGCATTTCCTAATAGCTGCTTCATAAATGTACAAACCACGAAAGAACAGATCACGCATTAACCATCCATGGAGCTTGTGTAGAAGACGCACACCTGAAGTCCCGCCCACACTCTCCAGGTCCGACTCTGGAAAGGGGCGGTGGTTTGAACAGGCATGCTTGGAGACACTCCCAGCGGGATTCTCAGATTCTGCAGCAAGCTGGAGGTGGGCCAGGATGGGAGTCAAGGTCAGGGCTGGCAAAGAGGCCTTCTGAAGTCCTGGGCCTGCAGCAATACGGCAGCTGAGGTCAGGTCCCAGTGACACAGTGCACACTCCTGATAGGAAGGAAGCTCGATTATTGAAAGGTTATGATTCCTGTGGAAAAAAGCTAAAAACCTCAACCATGCTGAGAACTAGGCCCCAAAAAAGGGATTGTCTGAATCAAATAAAAAACCTTTATCACTGCATAATGCTTTATGTGTTTGCATTTGTTTCTGCATTCACCTTACTTAACATTAGTACTTGCGAAATGCCAGATACAAAGTTAGGAGCTGAGGTTAGAATATTGAGCAAAACCAGAAACACCTCTGCCTTCATGGAGCTTATACTCTAACAGGGAAGGCAAAGGATTAAGGAAGTAATTACAGTCATATGTGGTAGGAATTAGTCGCTATAAGAATACATAAGAGCCAGGTGTGGTGGCGCATGCCTATAATCCCAGCACGCGGGAGGCTGAAGCAGGAGAATCATTGCGAGTTTGAGGCCACCTGGGCTACAAAGTGAGTTCGAGGCCAGCCTGAACAGCATCGTGAGACCATGTCTCAAAAAAGACCAAAAAAAAAAAGAAAAAGAATACATAATAAGGGAAGTAACTCTTACGATTTAGACCCAAAATGTCCCCCAAAACCTCAGGCACGCAGAGGAGGGGCTTTTGGAAGTTGGTTGAATAAAGGGGGTTGCTGCTGACTTGCCATTAGGAAGTGGGGTCTGGTAGGAGGAGGTGGCTCGCTGGGGCCATGGCCCTGAGGGCTTAATCTTTTTTCCCAGCTCCTCCTTTATACTGAGAGCCGCACTCTTCCCGCACCCCCCACCCAGGGGACCACGGGCTGAATCCCAGACACAACGCCAGGCCAAAATAAACCTTTTATCCCTTAATTTCGGGTGTCCAATATGGTGTCTCGGTGACAAAGAAAGTTACTGAAACAGTCATCTAGCCTGGGATGGAAGCCTCAGTTGAGGACACAGCGGTGTGTAGATAGTAGAGTGTGCTCTCCGGGAGACTGTACCTGTACTCCCCGCAGCTGACGGGTCCTCCCGACCTCCCTCCCTCCCTTCGCGTCAGGGGAACTGAGAGTGAGGGGGCTAGAAACCAGGTAAATAGAAGCTAAAGGTACTTGCACCGCACAACGGGGAACACTGAGAATTCTGAGCCGTGACTAAGCCACAGAAAACCCCGAAGCATCAGGTCCCAGTTTGCAAACCCTTTTGTGTGGGCGGTTCTCATAAATCCTACTTCAATAGTGGCTGGAATGTTTAAACCCAGCAGAATAATTGTTTGGTTTAGTAAAGCACCCAGGCTATGGTTATTAACCACTTGGGTTAGAACGAAATTAATAAGCAACGCTACTTATTGTTACGGCTTCCACAGAAAATTACACACACACACAAAAAAAAAAAAAAAACACAAAAACTTAGTGGTTTAAAATAATAAAAATTTATTTTTCTCACAGTTCCAGAGGCCAAAGAACCAAAATCATGGTGTCAGCAAGGTTGGTTCCTCTGGAAACGCGGAGGGAAAATGTGACCCACGTCCCTTACCTACTTCCGGGCAGCTGCCACCATTTTGAGCCTTCCTTGGACTGTAGATGGAGTCACGACCTCGGCCTTTGTCATCACACGGCATTCTTCCTCGTGTCTGCAGCCTCCCCTCTCCTTATGCGGTCATCAGTTACTGACTTGGGCCCCACTCTAAGCCAGCATACCACTAATTACATGTAAGAAGACCCAATTTCTACACAAGGGCACTTTTGAGACTCCAGGTGGACATGAATTCAGGGAGGAGCGCTGTCTAACTCACTATATAGCAAAGAAACAAATGTTGATGTTACTGAACAGATGGCTAAAACCAGCTACGTATGTAAGGCATAAAGCTTTTCTAAATATACGTCGTTCCTTCTCATACTAGGTAATAAACAGCGCATTTCAAAGGGCCTACTGTGTTTGTCTCTGGGACACCTCAGCCCCCGGGCCCCCAAACCTGCCACCTTTTCCCCAACTAGTGTTATCTTAAGAATGAGAAACTTACTCTGTCTTCTTCTACCTGGATCCCAATCTCAAAGTCATAAAGCCCATTTGAGGCTGCAGCCTGACCGTTTCAGTACTAATCAAGTGAAACAGATTGTCATAGTTTTCTACTTCTTGTATGATTTCTTAACATCTTCCTTTTTGTAGAGCAAAAGAATTGGAAGACTTGTGGAGGGGGTCACAGGACCTCTCTGGCAAGAGGGATATTTAGGGTAAAAACAAAAAAGGAGGATCTGCCTTAGAAATTGTGACCTTCCTGTGGGAATGTCTTAGATACCGACAGTAACATTATCTGAAGCAATTCTGGTTCCAGATATTTAAATAACCTAATATATCGCAGTCTGTTTTAAATATAATACATTAACACACACCTCAACACAGCCTATAAATGAAACAAAGACATCTTAGCAGAATAGTTTAGCTATGCTTCTTGCAGCTGAATGTAAACTCCTCTTTAGTCTAAAAGCATTAAAATCATAATAATGAAATTTGCCATTAAGAGTCAGAAAGCACTTTTCTCTTTAAAAAGACAGATGCATTAAAACTTAATTATTGTCTCCCTACCTGATTATCAGACAAGAAGAAAGCACATTTGGGGAGGAAAATACACATATGTTCAGCCAGCTCAGGAATATTTTTAAAGATTCTTCACAGAGATGTTCCCCAACACCCACCGCAAGTGCAAAAAAGCCATAATTGACTGGATATGTATATGTATCAGAACGGAGGAGCCAACGCGCCAACCACACAAGCAAATGGATACAGAGAAGGTGCTTAGGAAACGGTTGTGGTTTCTTAACACGGAGCCTATTTTCACTGTCTCTGGAGAGTGTCTGTGCCTGTGATTTGGTGTGACATCCCATCAGATGGTTCCTTGATCCACATTTTCTCCTTCAAGATAGGTAAGGAAAAACTCCTTCCTGGAGTGTGAAAGCTTGCAGCAGTAGTAACACGGCATATCTCATCTCTAATTTATGACTGACTAACTGAAACTCCTCACTGTCAGCAAACTCTGGCGTGTTTACTGGTTTGACAGCATACACACATATGGCAGAAGCCAGATGGACCTTCTCCCCCAGCTTCGAGCTAAGGGTGCTTCATTAGAAAAGAGATGCAGCCAGGCTTTGAGATCTTTGAACAAGGCTTTCCAGTACAACAGGAAGGAAGAAAAGAAGTCAGCAATCTGGAAAGAAAAGACCCTTCCCGAGGCAAGAGATTAGGTCAGAAGAGAATTTACAGCGGCCCAGTTGAGGTCCATCAAGTTTTCAAAAACAAATAGCCTGTCCTTCTACCTATCGGAGTTAGCCAGCCGCTTTGCAAGAAGTGAGTCGATAAGAAATTTGCATGTCATCTACCCACACAGGGGCAAATAGAACAATAAATCTACTTTGCAAGCCCTGATTCATAGCTGAGAGTGTCAAAAAGTTCTGGTAAACTCCTAGAAAACTGCGGTGTCTTTTGCGCTTATGGAGAGCGTGGCAAAGAAGCTTCCTGCTACAATGACATATTGTTCATAAATAATAACATAAAATGCAACCCTCTGAACCCGACCACTTCATTCTAAAATTTCAAGAGGGTTAGAAACTTTTTCTTCAGCTTATCAGACATTTTTGTGTTTCGTCTTTGATCTCTGTTTTCATTGCATGGGATGTCCTCTTGCACCTTTTCTGACCTTTTCAGCCTAGATCCTTCTTCTTTTGTTCTCTGGGGCTGTGTCTCAGAGCAATGGGCTTAGCTTCCCATCAGAACCCTTATTATACACCCTCTAACCATGTAGAGCAGAGATCTCTACAAAGTAATTTGAGATCTGCCCTCTTCCTGTTTCCCAGAACAACAGCTCCTTGAGTGATAAAGGGGCAAAAGAAGAATTAAGGGAAATTATCAAAAGAAAAAGAAAACTGTCCTTTTCTAATGTATCAAATAGAACCTATGAGTTAGACAGACTCTTTAATTCCACATGTCTCAGAGGCTAGCTCCACACTGAGAAGGGTCAAATCCCTGAGAAAAAGGAGGGTGAATTCATAGTTTCAGGGGACAGATCTTTCTCTGGAACCAAGTACATATTTTTATAGGAAACCAAGAAGTCTCTCCACTGCCTTGGAGGCCCTTCTGGTGATTAAGCTCTGAATGAATCGAAGCAATGAGGAGGGACCGTCGGGCTTGTTGAGAGCAACGTCTACATACCCTTCAATTAGTTCACGCTGACTTAAAATCCTTCTCCCTCTCAGGCAAAAAATTACATATTGCTACAGAATGGGCAATATAAGCAGTTAACAATTTTCTCCACACTCTACAGTGCAATAAAAAAAAAAATCTATTTCTCTAGAACAGCCTTGTAATTGACTGTTGGAACATGTAGGGCCACTACTAGCCTCTACCATTCTAGGAAGTGTAATTAGATCTAATGCTTTTCCTGGGCACATCCGGACTCCAGGGTTAGCGTAAGGCATTCACCTTCTGTTTAAATGTTACTTCACAGCACTCAGGAGGCGCTCCTAGTGTGAGGCTGTGGGTGAGTCTTTTTCACCTTGCTAATGCGAAACTTTAATATCATTTGAAACACAGTGGCCATGGTTGGTGAAACTCTATGGACCCAAATCTCCATCAACAGCCAAACAGAAGCTGAATGGAATCCTGCCAGGATGGTACTGCGAGATCCTTGGGGCACTGGGATCTACACGGGTGCAGAATACCGTCCTCCTCGGAGTTCCACACTTATCTGCCCTTGGCATCTCAGAAGAACTGTGAAACAAACAGGGAGGTACACAAGGGTCCCCTTTTAGAGATCAAGAAGCTGCATACCAGAAATCTTCACGATATACACCCAACTAGTTAGTGATGGAGACACAATAAATCCTAAGTTTCTGTACCCAAGAGTCTGACAGGATCCTCTCACATAGAGCATCTTCTGATAAGTGAATGCAACTGCTCTGTAAAGATCTAATATTCTGTTGATCAAAGTAACCTATGAATTGGGAAGTATAGAATATGTATGATTAACGTTCAGAGCATCTAAATACACCAAGAAACTCAGAGTAAGGGGTGAAAGAAAGAAAGCCAGTGCAGCCAAGTTTATGGCTCGGCAAACACACTCCCGAATCTCTCCACAGTTTACACCTCAGACAGCCCCAGTCCATGAGAATGGAAGTGAAAAGAAAATGCAAATTCAGCCGCACGTTACATCCACAGTAA
Organism: Chinchilla lanigera; assembly: GCF_000276665.1. Classification (NCBI taxonomy): domain Eukaryota; kingdom Metazoa; phylum Chordata; class Mammalia; order Rodentia; family Chinchillidae; genus Chinchilla; species Chinchilla lanigera. The sequence goes on from NW_004955440.1 coordinate 13,689,197, forward strand.
ATGCAAAGACAAATTAAGAATTAAAGACAAATGCAAATTACTCTGCTCATAAAAGAAACCTATACAAAAGACAGGGAATGAAAAGACTCTGACAGTTATGGATGAATCTCTGAAGAGGCGCAGCGACCGTATTTCCAAATTCAAGCCTTTAAAAAACTGGTTAGAGGAATGAGAACAGCTGCTGCAAAGAAGGGAGGGAAACTGCTGCGAACAGTAAACCAAGCCACAGAGAAAAACTGAGCATGCTGTCCTTATTGTCAAGGTGAGAGTGAAAAGCAACAAAGGGAGGAAGCCGGAGGAATTCTCTCACCAGAAACTATAGCAGACTTTAAAATCCAAGCCCCTGGCAAGCCGTGCGCTGGGGGATGGAAGTGGGAGAACAAAAGAAAGAGGCAAAGGAGAAGCAGAGGAGAGGGCCAGAAGAGAGAAAACCCACCAATGTCAGAGCAGAAAAGAGCTGTAGAGGTGAGGGTCCGTTCATGAACTCCGGTGACTGACAGGTCCGGTGGGGAAGGAGACCTTTCCTGGCTAGGACAGGGAGGCACTGTGGGAAACCACCTAAAGATATTCAAATTCACTCTGTGCAAAAGATAATGGACCTTAACCTGGAAATTGTCTACACAATTTTGGTTCTTGTTATTTTATAATTGAGTCCTTTGGTACATCTTCAAATCTATGAAACAGGGCACATGTGTCTTAAATGTTAGTTGAGTGGCTCAAAGAATAAGTGAGTCTTTTGTTCTAAGGGTAAAGAAATAGACTCCAAAAGATGAAATGACTGTCCTAAATACATTCAATTACATCAAAAGAAGTCATCCCTAGAGATGAGACCCTGACGCTTAGTCCAGGACTCCCGCATCTGTCTTTACAAGAAGAAAAGAAAAACACCTCCGCCAGAATGGAAAAGAGATTCACAGCAGTCCCTAGTCACCTGTTGGGCCTCTATGCCACAGGATGCCACCCTGTTCTACATTAAAACAGTCAGTCTTTGGCTTCTGATCAAAAGCTAAAGCCCTACAGGAGCCAACCAGGTACCAGCAACGTGAACAACTTGGCCTTGGCGAAATGACAGCGAACTAGAAGGTAAGTGCGTGTTCTAAGGAAGGGGCAGCTCTACCCGCTCCCAGACAGGTGAAACCAAACGGGAATACGCACCAATTCCTTCACTTTCCTAGAGCATTTAGAAGCTTCTATTTTTATTGGAAACATTTTTATTTTAAAATGTGGCAACAAATTCATTTTTAAACTCAGTGAGAGCCAAATGAATTACCACCAGGGGTCAAAGGTGGCTGGAGCACTGCCAGTTAGGAATCTCTGATGTTAGTCACGGCAGCCATTTTAAGACATGATGGAGTGTATTCATTATAAAGCATTCTGACACTTGAGCTATTTAACAGCTTGTGAGCAAAAATGTCTTTTATTGAATGATCATATACACGAAACCTGTATTATAGTTGACACCAAGTGCCTTCCATGAGGCCAAGCATTTATATATTTGTTTGCCACATTTCCTGGAGGTTCATATTCTCTCTCTCCCTGGGTGGCATTCATGTGTGTTTGCTTCTCTTATCCACCTGTAGTTACGATAGCTGTCAAAATGAGACTCCTTGGCTTCCTCCTTTCTAACATTAATAAAATACTTACCAGCCTTCACATGACAACTCATTCAGTCATGTTCAGGCCCTGGGAAGTTACACAAGCAAAGCAGTAGAACCTTAATTTGAGTCCAGTCTTTGTAAAAGTGAGATTTCATGCAGAAAGATTAAATGGGAAAATGAAAGTTGTTTCATTTTTTTTTTTACATAACCTAGGCTGAAAGAATTCCAAAGACTTCCCTACAGATAGAAACTTGTCTTTTAGGGCTGTTTATTCATTTAATGGAAGCGGGGGGTTTTATCTCCTGAAGCTATTAGAAAACCAGTTTCGTGAATTATCCAAGAAATAGAATTCGAGTTGTTTATGAAGCAATCGGCCCCTGAGGAATGATGTCCATATAATGAGCTTAGCCTTCAGAAAGAAGAGGCTGTAATTTAACACCAGGAGGAATGGGGTTTAGTGTAAGGTGCCTGCCCCCTTCTCCTCATGAAATCCCAGGCTGTGGAAAATAAAAGTGGTAAATGTTATATAAATAGTGTGTGACATTTGCAAAGGTTAAGAAGAGTCTCTGCTGCTTTTCTTCTTTCCCCAAGTATTATATTTGAGCAGTGAACCCCAAGGTTTGGGTGCTCAGGTACAAGCCCGCAGGTCAGATTACTGGTGATACAGAGGTAGATCAAGAATTTCCACTTTGTTTGTTCCTTGGAAAAAAGCAAGGCCTCAACAAGCGAGACTGTGCAAAAACATCGCCCAAGCAAGGGGGATGTGGCACTCTGCCAAGGGGTCCCCGCGCTACTGAATTTGCACAAAGCAAACTCGTCTCTGCCTTCAGCTTCCATGAGAAATACAGGCATGATTTTGAGAGACTACCTTACAAAACAAGCTCCACTGCATGTAGCCATAGTGAGGCTCTGAGGTTTTCTTTTTTTTTTTTCTTTTAATTCTCCTTTTCAAGTGGCTGAACAAAGGAGTAGGGTGTTCCCACCACCAAATCTGTGAAAAACATTCAGTGTCTAGGTTATCTGAGTAGTGAAGGTATTGGGTTTTTCAACCTATAAATACAGAACCCACACTGAGGCTGGAAGACCGTACCGGGGTCATCTGAGTCCTGCCCTGCCGTCACACCAAGCAGAATTTCAACCTGAAAGAAAATTTTGCAGTCGCACACCATGGTTTTGAAGTTTCTTCCCAAGTGAGCACACCAGTGGCTCCTCGAGGTCTGGGGTCTGAACTTCTCCCCGATGTCTTAAAATTTACTTACATTTGCTTTCTCTGTGTTTCCTTGTAAAGGGGCAAATCTCCGTTGCTGGTCATCTGAAAACCCAACATTCTGAGTTGCACCGGTCCTCACAGAGCAGCACGGCTGTGGAGTTCCGGTAGTGCTTCACCGAACTGGAACAATTGTCGGTCTATAAATTGGTCGCATGTCTCCGGTGTGAAGTGGTTTTGTGGGTCGCCCGGGACTTGGCAGCTGGCTCTTCGATGGCAGCAGAGCCTTTCCAAGCCAGTTGCTTCCGTGACTCACATTTACACAACTCATTCATCCCTTACTTACCCCGCCCACACAGCACACACCCAGCTCAGGGTTGACGGCAGATAGTGAGGAGCTGCATATGACGGTTAATGATTGCTGACAGCTTGGCCTCATGGCAATCTGGCTTGTTTGGCTCCACTGTACTTCCTTTCTGCACTGCCTTCGCCTCCACTGGCTCCCTGGGGCACCACCTACTGAATTAGCCTTTAGACCCTGACCAGCCAGGCACGTTAGCACCGAACAAAAACCAAAGCAGCCACACTTCCCCTTGCGGCCCACTTCAGATTCCTGAGTGTTTGCATTGGCTCTATGTAGATCGTGTCCCACCCAAGATCCTTTTCCAACTGTGCCCAGCCCCCGCCTTCAACCTTCCTCCCTCACCCTGTGAAGCTATCAAGAGATGAGCAAAGCTGGTTGGTAGTAATAGGGAGAATGGTGAACAAGAGGTCGCTCAGAGCCAGACTGCAGCTCCATGGAAGCTGAATTATGTAAGCGAGGAAAGCGGCATTTGTCTTGGTAGAGAATGTGAAATATTAATAAGTCTCTTCATTTGATCAGTTTAGATCTGGTCATTCAGAACATAAGCACCCAAACCCGAAAGTCTGTTGGAAATACAGAACCTACGGCCCCATCTTAAATCTACTGCATGCGGAAGTTTGAGAAGTTCTAAACTAGAGCACTGCTTCTCGATTCTGACTGCATATTAAGCTACCCTAAGGGCTGGGGATTTAGCTCAGCGGCACAGCTTCTGCCCAGCAAGCACAAGGTTGTGAGTTTGATCCCCAGTACTGTGGGGAAAAAAAAAAAAAAACCAAAAAAATTTAAAAAAATAGAAGCTACCCTAGGGATTTGAAAAAAGTTAACGTCTAAGTAACACCCTAAACCAATGATAGTAGAATCTCTGCATGTGGGAACTACAGGAGTATTTTACAAAGACTTGGGAGGTGCCACTAACGTGCAACCAGGGTGTGAGAACTACTTCCTTAGATAGAGTTCAGTTTGCTTTGTAGGCATGAAAACCTGACCTGAATTGGATAAATAAACTGCTTTAAGTGACGTAGCTCATTAGCAGCAGATGTTTGTATTTCCACAGGTCATGCTGTCAAAAAAGCACAAGTTTTAGAGCCAGGTTTAAGTCCTACATCTGCCACTTGCAAGAAACACGGTTTTGTGCAAACGTTCTAACCTCTCTGGGCTACAGTTCCTCGTGTGTAAAATAGATGGATAATAAAAGTCTCACTGGGATGTTGAGCGGATTAAAGAAGATAATGTCTGTAAAGCCGCTACTATCATCCATCCTTTTCCTTTCTACATTATAATCCACTGTACTCTCCAATACCAATATTTGCAGGAGTCCAAGTTGGAATTATTTATTTATTTCATTAAGAAGCATTTCTAGTGAGTAGCAAACACTGAGACTTCAGAGACAGTGAAAGAGTCTTCTTGCCTCCAGGAGATATTTCTTGCTTCTTCTTAAGGAGGAGAGATGGATGGTCTTAGTTACTTTTCTCATTGCTGAGACAAAATACCCAGCACTCAAAGGTAAAGGAGACAAGGTTTATTTAGCTCAGAGTTTGTAGAGGTTCCAGTCCATAACTGGTTGGCTCCAAGGCAGGGTGACGTGGCAAACAGGCATTGCAGAGGAGAAAGAGTTCATGGTGGACAGAAGGTAGCAAAGCAAAAGGGATGACCACGGCTCTTTCTATCCCTTTCATCTTATCCGGGCTGCTTAGAACAGGTAGCACTCACACTCTTAATCCTAGTGCCCTTAATTCTAGCATTGCAGCATGCATCAATTCCAGTGTCACACACTCTACATCCAACCACCTCTGAAAAAGCCCTACCTACCACTGCATGAGGCTTTAGGGGAACACCTAAACAGAAGCCATAACATGGACATAAACAAATTACTACATAGTTTGGGAGAAGCAAAGCTAGGGGTGCTTGAAGGAACAAAGGAATACATCAAACAAAGTCTCCATTTGAGATTGCAAGGAATTCTATCCAAAAGATGTGACATCTGAGCAGGACAAAGGTTTCTAAGGGGGTAAAGGAGGACAAGAACATTCCAGAAGGAAGGAACAGCATGTTCAAGTGCAAGGAAGTGTGAAATGCCATAGTGTGTTAAGAGAACTGCGAGCAATTCAGTGTTACTGTAGCATGAAGTGAAAGGAGAAAGTGTGGGGGCAGGGGTGGCAAAAGGGCAGCAACCAAGGCACGAAGGGCTTTCTCTGCCATGCCACGCATGGGCTTGATTCTGCAGGAGACAGGAGCAGGGAGGGGCTCTAAGAACCAGGGTGCTCATGAGGTGTTCTGCAGAGGGAGAGGAACCTACAGGGCGTGCTCTGATTTCTTCAGAAGAGCAAGTCAGGGACTGGACTGAACACAGGGCTTCAACTTTACACTCGGCCATCACTGAGCAGTCAGACCTACAAACAAGCGATCCTCAAGGACCAACAGGCTCTCGGGCAACATAATTGATGGTAGCATAAGTAAAGCAGGAGGGAAAAACAGGGAAAACCACAGATCTGGTGAACATTGCATTGCTTATACATTCTGTCCCTACCATGATACTGAAAAGTATCTGAGCGTGTTTTCTTTAAAATAGTCAAACTTAGAAATAAAGAGTTGGCCACTATGAGTATGAAGTATCTCCTACTGTCTTCCCCAGTGAACCTGGGCATTAGTTCTTTAAGCCCTCCCCGCTCCCTGTACCCTAAATCTAGCATAGAACTGCTCCACTCTTGGTATACTCCTGGACCATTTGGATTTCCTATGTCTTTAAGCTTTTAATTCAGTAACTTTTTCATGATTACAAAACAGTAATTTCCATACTAATAATGGAAAAGCACATGTGCTTTATATCTGACACAACATACTCAAAGAAAAAATTAAAATCACCCATAATTCCACTCTTCAAGATAACTATTAAAAATATTTTTGTGCATATCTTACAGTTGTTTACCTGCATATACCTAGATATGAAAATTGTTTATAGAATTATACAAGGTGTGTATATTTATAACCTGCTTTTTACACATATTTATTAGGTAGTTCTAGTGAGTCCCTTTTCAAGAATGAGCAAGAAAGTAATATAAAGGAAGTAACGGCAGCCATGTGCCCAGAGAAACCTAGAAAGCCAGTCTTGAGAGAGACACAGAAAGCAGAGGAACAGAGGGAGGCAGAGACAAGATGCCATGAGACTGAAGAAAGCTAGAGAAAGCAACTCCCACTCCGATTTTCCAGTTAAAGTTACAGTACTGAGAGCCCAGCTGGCTTCCTTCCCGTGGGTTCCGTGCTACCGCCTTGCATCTTCCTAATAAACTTCTCCAGTTTTTCACAAGATTGTTTGACTGGATTCTGTTTCTCACAGACCAATAATTTCTAACCAGCACAAAATCTTGAAATAAACTAAAGAAGAGTTGGGCATAAGAAGACAGATGGATAATGGCTTGCTTAAGTAAACAAGTGATTTTTGTCTTGAAGGTAAAACTTCCACAAATAGCCAGTTCTGTTCTTGCTGAAGTTTCTATGCCAGGTTATTTCCCACCCTCAGATGTTAGATAAGAAATTTTATTTAACACACCATGACAACCTGGCAAGAGGAATGACTACCGTGAGCTGCATTGTCCAAGCGTCTTGATTTGGTTTTCCCTGGAGTTAGATAATTGTCTTACTTGCTCCTATCATCACCGGGGACCAGGGAAAATGATAAACTAAACCAGTGTCCAAACTAGAGCTGTCCAGTGGTCCTTGCTGTCACAAATTCATATCACCAGCAGGGCTGTAGAACTAGGGTTTCAAGCCAAGGGAGTGACAGCGTTTAGGCACTGAGACCCTCGGAGAGCTCAAAGTCTTTTCCCAAATATTCATTCAATAGTACAGTCAAAGGCACTGTGAACTGCAAAAGGAATTCCGATGAACTTGCTCTCTTAGGAACCCTGACCCTAGGCTTGCAAGTACATTGTGCTTGCTATTTTCTTTACTCCATTGACCTTTGGTACAGATCAATCCTTATCAAATAATGCAGTATGATCTCATAGAGTTTTACTTAATCATTCTCGAAATCTCTCCTTCATCCTGCCTCTTTCACAGCACCTAGCATAACCTGACAGTATCGCATTTATTTCTTGTCAGTCTTTCAAATTAGGAAATGTCAGTTTTCTGAAGACAAGGACTCCACATTTTTTCTCCTCTGAATGCCCACAGTATAACACAGAGATAGGTACACACTAGAGCCCTAAGGAGCATTTGTTGAAAGAATGAACTCCTAGACACAACATTCTGAGACTCAGCAGGGATTATATTCTCAACATAATGGGATTCTCAAAAGCATTTCCTTTCCTGCAATGACAGTGCTAATTCCCAGGTAGATTTGGGCAAGAAAGTCAATGGTAACTGACCGCCACTCTACCCCTCTTTGCAGACCAGTCCATCGGAATGCTGGATTTCTTTTCTTTATTGCCTCAGCTCTAGAACTTTACATCCAGCTGTTTCTTCTAAATTAAAAATGTAAGAAGGTAGCACTTGGGTTGCATTTCCATAATGCCAGAAATCCCAATCCTGCTACACTTCTCACCAAAGTGCCTCTTCTCACCTGGAGGAGACATCATTAGAACTTCAGGAAAAGAGTCATTTCAATTCATTTGAAGTTTTAAATAAACATAGACCATATCTGTCTAAATCAAGCAAACAGCTGTTCAAGTATTCAAATGGCAAAAATGCTAGGAAGCCCTGCTTTAATGGACTTCAGGGGTGAGATCCACAATTCTGAGCTGCAGTTAGTGTGATATATGTCTCCTATACATTTCCAAAATGACTCACCTTTGAATTTCTTCTAATTTACACACTTCACCTAGTCTCCTTCCAAATTACTGGGTCAAGAAATACCTTTCGTTTTCCTCCGTTAATATGCTGCTTCACCCATTAAGCTCCACATATTAAGTTTTAACTTATTGGCTTCAGTGACACTCAGTAATCCCAAGGGTGGAAGTGGATAAAATATGTGGTTTTTTCCGAGGTGTCTTCATGCCTGGACTGCAATTTCTGAATTTCTAATCTCTGAACTATTACTTGCTCTCTATCCTTGTGTCTTGTAGAAGAGCTATCGATTTGTAATCTCCCCAGTCCATGCCCCCCCCTCATAAAATCCCAGAGATGGTCTAATGAAAGATAGGTTCTGGCTACAAATTATAGAAAAAGAGGCACTTGGGCATTCAAATAGAATTCAGACTTACAGCATTAACACCCCAGGCAGCTGGGAAGCAGATCTGAAATGCTCCTTAATTAGTCAGCCAGGTTCTGCTGTATTCCAAAGGTAATCACAATAAATAAATAATAAACAAAACCAACTAAATATATGGGAATTGGGCTGTTTTACTAAGCAGGGAAAGCTGCTGATTCCATAGTATGCAATCTACGAATTTTGAGAGGCAACAAGAATTTGTCAGAAATTCATGTGATGTAAGAATGACATGGGTTTCCAGTGACCTACATTTGAATCCAGGCTCCTCCTCTACCAGCTCTATGTTAATCTTCTCCATGAGCCTTACTTTCCCTGTCTGTATGATAAATGATAAAAGTAGCATTATTTACCTCACGAATTTGTTGTCATGTCTATAACATACTACAACGTGAGCCCAGTAGATCATAGTTACCAGCCCCAATTTAGATCCCCAGATTCTAGATGACAAGCAAGAGGCTATAGAAGCATTGATTCTTTTATCTTTCAGAGAAAGCAGAAAAACAAGTGAAACACTGGAAATGCCTGAAATTGGCCACAGGATGTGCTACGGTAAATTTGGGCCAGAGATCAGTGAAGGAGTCCAGAACTGGGTCTGAGAAAGTAAGTGGCTTCCCTGAGGACACACTTGACGAAGGGTGGGAGCGTCTTCCTCCAGGCCTTTCTATAAGCGAACAACGGAAAGCTCTTCAATGGCAAGCCGTGAGGGTTAGGGTTAGGGTGGTGATTATCCTGGGTCTCTGGCCACCTTGATGAAGCCAGAGGCTGGAGATTAGGGTGCTTAAGCCTAGGAGAGAAGGCAGTGAAGACAGGAAGTGGAGCCTACTCTTTTGAGTAGCTTAATTGTGAAAGGAAGGTACTTCTCTCCTTCCTCATTTTGAGGACTAGAAATTTTAATGCCAGAAGTAGTGCAAACTGGAGCTCTGAGCTATATAGAAAGTTTCCATTATTAAGATCTTTTCCTCTCTTTGCTCAACTCACAGTAGTTCTGAAGCTATTGATCTTTGAATGCCACGAGTCCTGCTTGAATCTTCTCTGTCTGGCTGGCAACTTCAGAGCTTCATTGCCAAACACTGGCTTTCACCTGGAATCTCCTCCCAGCACGGCAAGCTGGATACCTGGAGTCCGGAATTCTGGCTCCCCCACTCATGGGATGAGTGACCTCGAGCAAAGTGTCAAAAGTCTCCCCAAGTGTAAAATGGAAAAAATAATGCTTTGGGGTGTTAAGAGCACCGAATAAGTTGATACTTGGAAAGCACGTAGACTAGTGCTTAGCAGAGTGTGTGTGCTAAATAAATCTTGACTGGTGCTGGTGTTGTTAGAAGACTTGTACTAACCCACATTCCTACAGTTAGGAGAGTCCCTAGTTCATCTGAGTCCACTACAGAACCCTGGGAATATCTCCTCTCCCTGCCAGTCTGAGCCAACTCCCTCTGGCCTATTGTCAGCCCTAGGAAAGCCTGTCCACAACCCAGTTCCTATGCCTCAGCAGCAACCTATAATAAGAACAGCTATAACGACTGCCTTTTATTATGCTTAGCCACATGCCAGGCACTGTGCTGAGAGTTTTACACACATGTCGTCCCCACAAGCCACAAACCCATGTGACAGTCACCACCAATAAAGAACCCAGCCAATCAACAGCACAGTGAGGAATTGAATCCACGTTTATCTAATTGCACAACCATACCCCTAAGCTCTGGATTGTAATGCCTACAGAGGGTATTCGGATATCTTTTCCCCACTGCAGCCTAGATTCTCTCATGATTTCTGCTTTAAATTGGATATTTAGGTGTCTATACAATAAAAGACAAAAACAGCTACAAAGTCTCTCACATGCAAGTAAAGTTCATCAGGAAACAAAATTGATTTTTTCACCCCTTCGATCTGAGCTGGGCTTGTGAATGATCGCTCTGGCTAACAAATGGATGCTGGTACAACTTTGTGCTAAAAACCTTACGCACTTCCACGGTGGGGATCCCTCGCACTGTGCCATGCGAAGAAGTCCTAAGAATAAAAGGCTGCACAGTGAAAAAGCTAAACAGTCCCATCAAAACGGAGCCCAGATGAGGAGATACCTAACTCCAGGCATATGAATGAGCTCCAGCCGAGGGCATCCACGTGTGGTTCAGCTCATCGGGGCAGTCCAGCTAAACCCAGCCCAACTTTCAGTCTGCAAATCATCCTTTAAATCAATAGCTATAGTTCCCAGTCACTGTCTTTGTTCAGGATGCTAAATTCAAAACAAAACAAAAAAGGCTGGGTAGCTAAGAGAACAAGCACATCCTTCTTCCAAGCCTGCAGGCTGGAAGTCCAAATCAAGATGCAGGCAAATCCAGTGTCTGGAGAAAGAACCCAAACCTTTTCTGGTTTGCAGATAGCTGCCTTCTCACTGTATACTTACAGAGCAGAAGGGGAGCTAGTTTCTGTTCCTTTGCAGGACCCTAGTCCCGTCATAAGGGCTCTGCCTTCATCACTTTATACTGAATTTCCTCCCAAAGGCCTGACTCCAAATATTACCATAGGGTCTTAGCATGAATTTGAGGAAGTTGCAAATATTCAGTCTGTAGTAGTCATTTATTTTGGGGCTTATTCTAATGCAGTAGAGGTTCAGTGGTAGAATTTTCAAGTACTTTTTTAAAACCTGAGCTAGTTCATTTCCTCATTTCTGTAGAATTTACCATCTAATTCCAGTTGCTAATCTTTCTGATCCCTTCCTTTGCACTGACTGATCAGGTCTTAGACAAGAAATTTAGTGTTGAACGAGATCCCATTAGTACTTTTGTAAAAAACTTTTTTGAAAAGATCTAAACTTACTCTTTTTACACAAATTTCATGTTATAAGCATTATTTTGGGGCTGAGGATTTAGCTCAGGGGCACAGTGCCTGTCTGGCAGGCACGAGGTCATGAGTTCAATTCCCAGTAATGGAAAAAAAATAAATAAATAAACCCAAGTTGCATTATATTACAGTACCCAGGTAATGGTCATATATGAAATAAAAGAATTGAATTCAATTACTAATAACAGAGATCCAGTAATATTTTAATGCCCATAGATTCCCAGTTTATAGGTACAAAAAGACATGCTTCAAACAAACTAAGGCTGACACTGGGGCTCCACAAAGTTATCAAGGATCCAGACTCCTCACACAATTCTATTCTGCCCCATAGGACTTCCATAGTCCAAAATTGCAGTTGGTTTTCCAGCTGTGACGTCTGGATTTCAGGCAAGCAGAAGAGCCAGCTCTGTCTCCAACACACCAGGACTCAGCTCAACTCAACACTACTTTTCATGGAGCCACGGGTCACTGCAAAAGAGGCTAGGAAATGTATTCCAGCCTGTGCTGCTAAGGAGCAAGGGTGAATGAGTATTGGGAGGTAATCAGCAAGATCTGCAACACACAGTATTTCATTCATTATCGTAAGTAGGCATCAAGTGGTTAGCAATACAGATTGACTTGGATTCTGCATCTAAAATGTCTGAGATTTAATTTGGAAGCATTGTAAAAGTTTGACATTATTTCAAGAGGCACTGAAAATAATACTAGATAACTCATTTCATGGAGAATACTAATAAGGTGCTTTTGCCATTTCTATAGATCTGAAGTATTGGTTCTAATACCTGAGTGTTTACCCACCCTTGAATGAAAGTTACTGGCAACAATTTATAGCCTGACTTTACCTGTGACTTCCAAACATGTATATTAACAGCTCCTCTGAGATGTTTTAAAGGCAGTGTAAATCCAACATATTCAAAACTAAAGTCACTTGCCCCAAAAATCCAGTTTTCCTCAAGTCAATGGACCAGACCACCATTTACCTAGATGCTCAAACCAGAATCCTGGATGCTGTATGCAAGTTTGGATCCAAAACATCCTCGGAAGACCCATAGCTAAGTAAGGGTGGTATTGCCAGCATGCAGTGATATTGGAAGGTGGTGCAGCCTGTAGGAGATGAGTCCTAATACAAGATAACTCGGTATCAGAAGCGTGCCCTTGAAGGAGCTTCGGTGACCCTGGCCTCCTCGTACACCTTCTTTGCTCCCTGGTCGCTATAGGGTGAACAGACCTCTTTTGTCCACACTCTCACCATGAGGTACTGTGCCCCCATAGGCCAAAGCAACAGAGCTGTGTGATCATGTCTGAAAAGTCTGAAGCCATGAGCCCAAATACACTTTTCTTCCTTTTAAGTTGGTTATCTCAGATATTCTGTCACAGTAACAGGAAACTGACTGATAGGCCATCCTCGATCTTCCCTTTTACTTAAAACTGCTACTCAGCCACTACCTCCTGCAATTTTCACTCCTTCATACCCTTCTACCCTTCTCTCTCCATCTCCAAAGCCTCCACCCTGAATCACCCTGGCTTCGTCTCTTGCCTGGAAGCCGTCATAGCTTCACGCTGATGCTCCCACATCCGTTCTTGCCACATCTCCAACATTGTCTACATGGCAGCCAAAGCATTTTCTTAATAACATCAACAATACCCAGCCATACACTCAAATGGTTTTCCATGGTCTTTATCACAAACAATCAGAACCTTCACATAGCCTGCAAGTCCGTGCTCCTGTGGCTTATCCTGTTTCTGGTTCCCACTCACTTGCTAGGATCCTGTCATACACCCTTCTTTTGTTTGTGAAGTATACAAAGTTCCTTTGTTGCGTTACTGCCTTTGTACACACTATTTCTCTTCACTCACATGGTTAACGCCACCCATGCTCCAGAATTCAGTTTGACTAACACTTACAATCATGCATTTAATTGTGTCCTTTTGGTTTCCCTGCTACAGAGGATGATTCAAGGGCATCCTATTCATGAGGACAGGGTCACGTCTGTCTTGTTGGGAGCTACGTCCTTAGTTGCAAGTGTAGTGTCCAGAATAGTGCTCTCAATGAATATTAGTTAAAGGAGTGAGTAAGTGGATAAACTACAGAGTGGCTAAGGTAATATGCTGTGAGCTGAAGGTACCCTGTCCCCAGGAGTCAACAGTAGGCTTGACACAGTACGAGAGAATGCTCTGTCTCAGGAAAGGTACTCTGAAGATGATACTCAGAAAATAAGTGAATGTGGAATATTTTTACTCCCTAGAAGATCAGAGAGAGACAAACAGCAATTATGACCCACCAAAAACTAAAAAGGGTTTTCATATTCATCCCATATATTACCAGCCGGGTTTCAAGTCCTTAGGCAAAACTGATGGATACATAATGGGCTCAAGTACAACCATGAGGGTCATTGCCATAGCAACTTGGCCTCCTTAAATACAAAGTCAATAGGGAGAGAAAGTCTAGATCATTGAGTGTCTCCAACACCCAAAATGGTACCTAGTAGAGAGTTAATGCTCAGTAAATGTTTGTTGAATGAACCTCAACATGCACAAATACAAATGAGACAGCTATGAGTAGTAACAGCCACAAATTCAAAACAGATTTAAGACGCAGAGGACCAAGAGGATATTGTGCAGTCTTTCGTTTTTTCTGACTCAAGCACAGAAAGTGCAGAGCACCTCAATTTAATCACACTTTTGACACCTTTTACTTTGCCCCTAGAGATTTGCCAGCTTGATTTGCTTCAAATGTAGACGTTCAAAAACTAGTTAGTTATTTTCATTTTACAGAGCACATTTTATATTATTTGAACTGCCCCACAATCCAATGAGTTACGGTGTTTAAAATCCCACTTGGCCCATGAAAAAAAAAAATAGGATCAGAAATAATAAGGCACTGGCCCAAGGTAGCACTGCTTACGAAATGGCATGGAGGTGAGATATTAAAGACAGAATAAACCTTTTTCTTTCATGCTCAACACAGAACGCGTCTACAAACAGATGTGTGTAAGTTTACCCCTCGTGCCAAGCAATTCTCCAGCAGACACCAACTTGGTATCCCATAATTAAATTCAATTCTGACACTATCTACCTGTAGACAGCATCAGATTCTACAGGCTGAGTGCTCATTCACACAAGACTACACACCCCACCCCAGACACCAGTCACAAATAGTAAGCTGCCACCTATACTTCTGACTGACTGAGTATGAATCAGCATTCCCACCGACCCCTCTTTAGGTTTGGTTACTTCGCTAGGATGGCTCATGGAATTCAGAGAAGCACATTTTTACTGCCTTATCATAAAGCATGCTACCATAAAGTATATTATAAATGGTGCACATGAACAGCCAGATTAAGAGACAGATAGGGCATAACATAAGGATGTAAACACCCTCCCGTCACTCAGGAAGTCCCAAAGGTATTAGGAGCTCTGTGATAAGAAATGGGGACAAAGACCAAATATGTTCTCTGTTATACCCCAGAGGCCTGACATGGTACTTTGTTTGTAGATGCTGTTCCTCATCCACCACACTCACATCTGGATAACAGCCACAGAGAAGGGAAGACCATACTCAAAATCAACAACTAAAACTGGGCGTATGGGAAGCTAGGAAGAGTTTAAAGAGATCATCTTTACAAACCTGCATACAACATTTGTTTTGTCTTAGTGTAAAATGCATATTTGTGTTTTTCAGATAGCTTTCATGCTGTAGTTGACACAACAGTGCATATGAGTCTTACCTGAGGTTTACCGATGTGGAAAAGATAAGGTGCCAAAATGTCCTTCCTTGGTGATCACTTTGGAAAAAATATTTGCTTTTCTACAGCATACTTTAATGCATTTCAAAGACTCAGTCTTCTAGAGTTCAGCTTCCAGCTACCCCAAAATAGCCACCAGAGGAACGATTTTCTGCCCTTTCTAACTGAATTACCCCAACTGCCATCCTGATCTCCTCTCCCTTTGCTCATGTTTGCTGTAGAGTCTCTGCAGTGTTTGCTCAGTCTGGATCAAGAACTGAGTACTGCAAGCTTTCCTTGTTGGAAAGGATCTATGATTCGGGAACTCTGTGTATTCCACACAATGCCAGTGGACTAGAGGTAGGAGGACGGAGCCACAGTAATCAGAATGAAAGCAGAGGTTCCTCTAGGATCGCGCCTCTGAACTGGAGAGCTTGTTGGAATGAAGCTTCTAAATCAGTTTTCACTGGAGTGGGATTTAAATTCTTCATCTAGAGCAAGCTTCCAGGGGACGGCAATACTGCAGGATGAATGGGCCTCACTTGGATTAGCAAGACCTGAGACTTGATCAACAAACACAGCTTGTCACCCAGTTACATGCTTTCATCATACCTGTCATTCATAGCTTATCACAGTGGTTGTTACACATTTGTGGGTCTATTTGAGTAATATCTGTTTCCAGCAAAAAAATTGAAGTACTGAGACTGTGTCCCTCAAGTTCTAGTCAGATAAACACAGGCCATAGCAGGCAGTTTAATAAAAGCAATTTAATTTAAGAAACTAGTTACATAGGTATTTGAGAAATTGCAAGTGGGACAGTAGAGAGTTGGACAGAAGCAAAAAGCAGTTATTATCTCCAATAAGAAAGGACAAAGCCAGAAAGGACTGTTATCTGGTCCCAAGATCTGAGTGGCCTGGTGGGAGGGGGATTCACGGCAGAAGCTTCCCAGCAGGAGATGAGATCCAAGGAAGATATCACTTCTCAAAGTGTGAGGCACGGACACAGTGGGAACTTCTGTTGCTTCTGCTCTTCTTGCTCTGCTCTTTCCTGCTAGTTCTCCTATTGGCTAATCTAACAAGAAGCCACTTGGCAAGAGAACCTGGAAACTGTTTGCAGCAGAGATCAAGAAATGGATCTGCTTGCAAACAGCTTGACAGAAGAGTCATATCTACTTTACTTACACTAAGTCACTCTACAGCACACATTCATATTTAGTAGGTAAATTCCACATTTGTCAAAAGATTGAATGACTAAGGAAATAAGATCCAAATATCCTTCTTACGTACATGCACATGACATAAACTGATACCTTACACTACTGAAACCATCATAACAGAAGGCCGCTGGCCTGCTGAGGTCCCAGCTTCTGCTTCATCCCGTCCCTATGGTGCCTGGACCCGGCCAGCTGGAATGAATAGTTGCCCCTGCGCAGTGAACGCAACAAGCAGCTTCTGTGGTTGAGCAGCTCTCTAGTAAGCTATCGTCCAGCCTCTGGAGAGAAGTAATACTCTCAGGACAGTTTGGTTTTGCTACAGTAATATCTATAGCCAGTGCAAACCTGATAGTGGAACAAGCAATACACTGGTGTGTTTTTTTTAATTTTCAGGGGTTTTCTAATTTTAAAGAGAAGAAAATTTCAACACAACATAATAGAAGGATAACAA
>NW_004955440.1:13708523-13728413 GCF_000276665.1 Chinchilla lanigera
GATGGGGTGTCAGGTATGTATCCACCATAACACTGTACAACAAGCAAGCACATGCAACACACCCACTTCATGTCCACACAGCTCTGACCTTGGCTGCTTTCTCTCACATCTCTTAGGCTTGGCTGGCTACAGGCTGGTCCTCCAGGGCCTTGGTTAGTTAGCCCATTGTAACTGGGCTCCTTTTGCATGTCTTTTACTGTCCTGGAACCAGCAGTTTCACCCGGGCATGTCCTTCTCAGGACAACGGCACAGTGAAGAAGCACAGGTGACGTGCAATTGTTTTCTCAGTAGGATCTGCTATCATTTTGGGAAAAGCAGACTGCTGGGAATAGAACCTATGGCTTCGGCTTCAGGCATTCTAAGCATGAGCTCCACCACTGAGCTGTACCCCCAACCCGGGGTCTGCTAACATCAGAACCAAGATAAATCACATGTCCAAATCCAGATCCAAGGGTAGAGACTAGATACCACCTAGGTATGTGATGAGAGAAATTTAATGCCACAGGGCAGACAGCAAGGGTAGACAGGTAAGAACTAGGTTAGGAATAAAATCAAGCTATAGCATGTGGTTAAGAGAAAATATACAGGAAAAAATATATACATGACCAAGCTCCTTAAGTATGACCTTTATGATCTGGCCAGCTTGGACTGCAACTCGAGCTTCCTGTTTCCTTTCCTACCAGTATCTCCCTCTGCCTCTCACTGTGTGGTAGAAGTGTTCTTTCACTTCCTACTTAGGCCCACTTATCTCCACCCACAAGGCCCCTAATGCCTGTATTTAACCTAAAATTTGTCCAGTAAATACTCCATTCCTCAGGCTCAACTTGGCCTTCAACTGCTCTGGCAAGCCTCTCTAAACTCTAGAACCTGGGTTACGGGCCCATCTGCAATCATCAAGAGCCTCTTCTCAGGCCTGCTGGCACTTACAGTTCTTGCTGTCATTTATGGTCCATCTGTGTCCTATCCGCTAGATTGTGTCATCCGAGGGAGTAGGGACTGCGGCCCCAGAGTCCACCAAGGCCTCTTGCTCAGAGCACCGAAGTCTGTAAATGTTTCTGGAACGAAGCTGCTGTCGCCTTGGCGTACATGCGATTGGAAGAAAAGGGACAGGGAGCAGACAGCCAAGAGTGCATTTAAGAAGAGAAGGGGAAGTTTCCCCCTAAAACACTTGAGTAGGAATCATGTAGCTGGGAGGCCTTAAACGCTAAAAAGAACTTGTTGATGATGCAGCTGGAACTAGCACCACAGGAATTCCTGAGAAAGAGCACGTGTGGGAGATTCATTTCTAGAGATACTCAGAGCAGTGCCGTCCAACAGAAGTACAACGTAAGTCACGAATGTGGGGCCACTTAATGCAACTGTATATTTTCTGGAAACCATGCTGTAAAAAGCAACAATATAAACAGGTGAAGTTTACCTAATGACATCTTTTAGTTATCCCATTCTAACCCAAATAATATCATTTCAACATACAATCAATACAAAAATTAGTAATAAGATATCTTACATTATTTTTATGTTATTTCTTTGAATTCCAATATGTGCTTTATAGTTAAAACACATCTTAACTGGAAGCACCCAGATTCCCAGGGCTCAATAGCCTCAGTGGCTAGTGACTACCATATTGAACATTTCAGTTCTGAGAGCACCGAAATCATCTGGGACTAATCCAGGATGATAATAGTGATGAACATGATGGCAGTGCTGAGAATTGCGAGAAAGGCAAAAGCGTGACATTCCCCTGGCAGAATTAGTGTGTCAGCTTATCTGAGAGGGAGCCTTAGCACTGAAATGTATACTTACACATTTGGCCTTCGGTCTGCATTGGGAAGGAGAATCAGTTCACATGCAAGCTGTGATTTTGTTCAGATTTCTGTTCTCAAAGATGACTATTTGTTAGTGAAGTCTACCACCTCTATCCAAGCCATGAAAATAATGAAAATACTTTCTGATTCCTAGAGTAGCATGCAGGATTTATGAAATGTAAGCATATTTGGTAGAATTCAAATTCATTTTTATGTAACGGGTCACAGGCAATTCAATTCAACAGCCATTAAATGAGTTCCGCATACTTGGAAGCTTCAACTACTGAAAAATTGTCCCTGGGAGAAGAGTAAACTAAAGCATAACTTATTAATCTGCTAGTGATTCTCCTGGTTATATAATTAGCTAAGTGCTAACTGACTTACACTACAGTATACATGTATGATATAAAAGTATATGGGTATATTCATTAGACCTCTTGTTAAGAGATAGATAAAGGTTATCTATTCTAAGTGTCCTTCCTGCTCTAGTTTTTTCATTTCTATGGAAGAAAATATTGAAAAAGAAGAAAAGACTTGTCTAAGTGTACTCAACGGAAGATCAGGGAGATTTCTGGTTTTTTCCTTTTCCCAGGCAAAGTGTTTCTGCTGGGGTTTGCTTAGTTTACATAACACCCTGAGTTGTACAGACTTTGCTCATTTGATTGCGCCCATTTAACATGGAAAAGCACAAACATTCATACACATTAAGTTACCGTTAAAGACATGTCTGGGTGCAGCTCCTGCCTGGCAGGCGCAAGGCGCTGAGTTCAATTCCCAGTACCAAAAAAAAAAAAAAAAAGACATTTCTGTGACTATTTGTATAATTCAATGAAAAAACATGTTAGTGTATTAAATAATTTCCTATTTATGGGGCTATTTTAAGTGCATGTTTCCACAACATGAATTTCAAGCAAAGACCGCAAAGCTCTTACCGCTAACTTTGACTTGTTCCCAAACTGCATGTTCACATTAGCAGATAACTCTCTTACTTTTAGGAGCATCTTTAGCATAACTTTTTAACTGATCTGGATTGACTGTCTAGACTGTTTCAAGTTCCCTGGATAATTTCTTAACTCCCTCTGTACTCTGACAGTATACATGTGACCTTAAGCTAAGTTAAATTTCTATCCTACTAAATGCTTTGCATACACTCCATACAGCACTTCACACTGGAGGGTTTGCTTTAAGTGTATAGGGGACAAAATTCCCTGTTGAGAAATATTAAATACCACTTATCTGAGATTATCGGGTTACATAAGTGCACATTTCCAGCTTTTTCTTTCTGAAAATGAATCCACCGCTATTGAAATTTAAAGAAATGTATGCATTTTTAATCAAATCAATACACATTAGCTATAACAAGCACACAATCCATTTTGAGCTGTGTGTTATGTTTTTTTTTAAAGCAGGTAAAATCACTGCAGGTCAAGAAACAAGTATTGGAAGTTATATATGTATGTATTTTATACATACACGAATAATGTGATTTCACAAAGAGCATCTGACAAATCGGAAGGATTTGACAAAATCAGGAACACCTTGGAATAGGTTGCTTACCTTCAGAACATTCGCTCAGCTTTTTCACATGATAATATGAACAACTAAGAACCCATGAATTATTTGAAAGGGCATTTGCTTTCCCTAAACTCAGCTCACAGGAAGCGAGGACTGAAAGTTGAAACCCTTAGACTAGGCAGAGTCCCAAACTTAACACTACAGACTTTGTTTTCTTTTATAATGTATCACCCTCTGAAAAGTAGAGATAAGTATTCCATGACTTACACTGGCTATATATAGACAGGTAAAGGATCTTGGATATACTCTAATCCTGCTCTTTCTATTGCAGATCCACAGCAGAACCTAAGACACACATCCAGCTACTAGCACCCCTTGATATAAACTTCCTTGAATTTGATAATCTCTTAAAATTCTATAGAATTTGATTTTATCACCCAACTAATATTTGTAAAGCTGTCCATAAATGCAATGGGTTTGTCCTTTCGGCTCTGAGGCATTGAGGGTAGCTTTAGCTTTCTCAGATTAGTGAGCAAGTCTGTATTCACCCTTCTCAGACCTTCGTGACTTCGTAGACTTCAATCACACCCCCGCCAGCCTTCATCTTTCATATTATTCCATCCAAACTAAAGACATCTGAGGATCTGAAACATTTGGAAGCATTCCCTTTCATTTCCAGCCAAGACAAAAATAGAGGGTTCCATTGTGCTCTCAAGGAAAAAAAAAAAAAAAATCAATGTATTTGGTACTTGGGACTGTCTCAAAAAATGGGCTCTTACAAAATATATCTATCTCTGCAGAAAGAATACCAACACAAGCCAGTCGGACCTCCAAGAGACCCAAATACAAACATCTACAACCACTGTCACAGTGAAAAGATCGCTCTGACTGGCAGAAACCTTTCAGAAGTGAGGACGCGCTGACTCATTTCCTGCTCGGTAGGTGCTAAGGGAAACGTGTTGCCAGAAGAGGAAAGGTTCATTGTCTCAAAATATTTCTCCCACAAAGTATTTCTTCTTTATCTTCTTCCGTATAGACGCGCCTGACTTCTTTGAGTAAACAGACAGTATGGGTTTTTTCCAGATAATTTTTCTTTTAGCATGGACTATAAAACGCAACCGCCTAGAAGCTGACTTACCGGTTTTCTAGATCTCACCATGAATTGCTTTTAATCAGCCTGCTGTCCTTACTAATACTCAGAGAAGAGTAAAACAACCATGGGTTTTGAACGGGAGAATAAAAACTAGAAGCACTGGGCAGGGACAGGAAGCTCAGCTTTAAACTCTGGGTGAGCAGTGTGCAATGTGAGCTCCACGCTCTGTGGCCCTTCGGTAGGGGTTAGCAGAGGAGAAAACCCAACAAGCGACAGAGGGATGTAGGATGCAACCCCTCTCTCTTTCTCTGCTGATTAATATTAGCCAGCAAATTTTTCCTCCTTATCAGTCATGCCTGTTGTTGGCTCACAAAAGCCTTCGTAGCAAAAGCACGGGCCTTCCCATAACTAGTTGACTGTCTCTTGATCGAGCACAGAGCCACTAGGATGAAAGTTCCATCTATGAAATGAGAGATTGGAGCCTCCATAGCTATAAATACTGCAGTCCTATCTCGGTCTCCTGTTAGTGTATTATACTGAAAGTCGCCCAAATATTAACACTTGGTGTATACGCAGCAGATCTTGGCAGGAAGTGGGAAGGCTTCGTTTCTGTTTGCTTAATTTCATTTGCAAACTGGGTTCTGCACTGTCATGAAAAGTAAAGCATTTATTCATTCAACATCTATCGAGAACTAAATATATGCCAAGAACTAGAGGAACAGACATGAATGTTGACATATGAATGGGGTCCTGTGGGATTTCACAGTGCAGAAGAGGAACAATAAAATTATTTTTGATAGCTAGCTAACTTATAATGAGCAGCCAGTATACGGCAGGCACCTTACCAGGACTATTCCATCAACTCTCCATACCAGCTCTCTGAAGTCAGGACTAGTGAGGTCTTCAGTTGACAAATGAAGAAATTGAGTCTCAAGGAGTTCACTGACTTGTTTAAAATCACACAGACAGCAGCTGGGCGTGGTGGCACCCACCTGTAATCCCAGCACTCAGGAGGCTGAGGCAGGAGAATCACTTTGAGTTCAAGACCAGCCTGGGCTACAAAGTGAGTTCAAGGCCAGCCTGAACTGCATAGTGAAACCCTGTCGCAAAAAAGAGAATTAATTAATTAATTAAAGTCAAGCAGGTAGTAACTTGTGGAGTTAGGACTTTAGCTTTTGGATTTCAACTTGCCTGCCCTCCTTGTTGGGCTACTTTCTAGGAGTACTTGCAGCAGTAAACGTACCTGTAGGACGCGGTGGAAGCAGAGACAGGAAACACAAGACCCACAACTTCAGAAAATTCCAGAAAAAATTTTTGTTGGATTTTCTTTGGAGAAAAAAATAAAACAAGAATGTTTCCCCCAGTGTTGACTTATCAGATACATTTCAATTAAATATTATTGACCTTGTATAGCATAAATATTAACATTGAGAAGACTTTTATTCATTAAAGGAAAAGGGACTTGGGATCTAAGGACATTCATCCACTTTGGAAACTATTTACTCAAGTTATTTATTTTAATTAAACACAAACTATAAAACTATGAAGACAAGTTATCATGAGGACAATTTTGAGGAAGTACAGAGTCTTGGATTAAAGGATGAATTTAATGACTTCACAGATAGTGTTTAACAAGCCATGGAAAGGTATTTCTTCTTAGAGCTCTCTTGATTGTGTTTCAATAAAGGAAAAAAATTAAAGGAACGTGATTTTGCTTCACTTTTTAAAAAAGGAGCAAGAGAAGTAGGAAAGGTTTTCTTCAACACCAACCTGAAACTTTGTCAACAGTGAAGTTTACTCTTGATATCCTGGCCAACCTCGTCTGACCTCTGTCATTTTCCCTAAGTGAAGTTCCCAGTTCCAACTCCACCTTCTCCCACTGTTAGATTATGATTAATTAAAAATCAAAGAGGAAGTTCAAAACAGACAGTAAAAACGGATTTGCCCAGATGTGGGGGTCAAAGACCAAGACCCAGAATTTCATTGCCCACTATCTTGCCCTTGGGATGCTACAAAATCCAGCCATCAGTGTGACCTCTACAGCACACTAAGATTATGGACCACTTTGTCACTGGAAGTTGGGTGGCGAGGAGGCCAGAGTACACAACAAAGCTTCACAGGGCCTGCCCGTACACAATTAAGACAAAAGGTATTGACAACCTCACTTTCTCCACCAATCCTCCTCACACAGTCCCACCAAAACCCATCAGAGTTGTAAGCTGTTGTGGTTTGTGTCTAGATGTCCCCCCAAAGCATCATACAGTGACAGAGGTGGCTGAATCTAGAATATGATTGATTTGTAGTGCAATGATGGGATTAAGAGTGCTGGGATTAAGGGTGGGTGATTGCTAGATCAGTCCACTGATTGGATTGGCACTGCCCTAATCCCACTAGGCTGGATACAACATAAGGGACAGAAAGAGTCTTGTCTCTCTTTCTCTCTCCTGTTGCTTTTGCTGTCTTCTGCTGCCGTAAACTGTTGCCCCACCTCCCTGCCTTGGAGCCAGCCAATTATGGACTGAAACCACTACAAATTCTGAGTTAAGTAAACCTTTCTCCCTTTAACTTTGGGTGTCAGGTATTTTGTCTCAGCAATGAGAGAAAAATAAGTAAGACATGAGCTATGTCTGACCTTGAAAACAGTTCTCAGGTCATTGGGCAAAATCTACAGTTTGAAAGTCTATCTAGTGGCTAAATGGTGTGCTAGTAAGTTAAGAGCTTTTAGACTGACTCCTGTCACCTTTACTCACTTAAGTGGTGGCCTGACCCCCACTTCCACAAACCCCAGGAGAGAACTTACTTTCCCTACTTTTACCTACCCATGTCCCAGACAGTTATCTATAATCATCTTTTTATATCACTTTAACTACAAGATTTCATGATTCCAGGGCCTGGGATATAGCTCAGTGGCACAAGTGCCTCCTGGCAAGCGCAAGGTCCTGAATTCCATTCCCGATACAAAAAAAAGATTTCATGATTCCAGAAAAATGTTCAGTTGAAGTAGTAGGGCTAACAAAGAAAAAAAACTATAGAAATGAAAAAGTATTTGTTAAATTTAACACAAAGAAAGAAATTTGAATATTCTAATGAGTTAAACAAAGGTTGCATGGAATCCCCTTTCCATAGCAGACTTTGAGGGTAAACTCATGCTGCCTTTGACGCTAGAAGATTGGACTTGCTTGTTTCTTGAGCTCCTTCCTCTCTAAGGACAATTTTGTGGATACCTTAATTCAGTGTTTCTCTAAATGAGCTCAGAGACCATCACCTCAGAATTTTTTAAAGTCTTCTTAAATATTAACAGTCCTGAACTTCATTTCAAAATGTCAATTTTCACTAAACCTCATAGGTGTATTTATGCATCTTAAAACTTAAGAACAACCACCGGAGATCATTTTGTTAAATGAAATAAGTCAGGCACCAAAACTCAAATTCTGCGTGTTCCTTCTCATTTGTGGAAACTAAAAAGTCAACCTGAAAGAAGAATGAAAATGAATAATGGTCTCTAGAGACTTGCAAGGGGTAGAGAGAGGGAGAAAGGACAGAAGTTCAAAAAAGGGCCCCAAAACACAAAAAGAAGGAATTAGCTCTGGTTTTTTTATAGCACAGTAGGTTGACCATTGATTAAATCAATCTCATAGGTTTTTAAATGATTAGAAAATAAGAGTACAATTCCAACAGACAAACACAAATATTTGAAGAGCTAGAAATGTTTATTACACTTATTTGATTATTATGCATTGTATACATGTATCAAGAAACCATAAAGTACCGCATAATGTTGTCTGAATATTATATTCAATAAAAACATTTTTTAAGACCTCCAGAGAGCATTGTTGGGTCTTACTAACCAATTGCAAATCTGTTATCTAGGTAGAAATTTTGGACACCAAAAATTGGCCTTTGTGTTAAAACCACATTATAATACCAAAGACCTCGGTCGAAGCAAAGTGTTCTAATAAAATATCTCTTTTAAATGCTGAAGCAAACTAAACTCATTATAGAACATTTAAACTCTAAATATTATGGGTTGTATCTAGATGTCCCTACAAAGCCTCCTATAGGTGAGGCTTTTAGGAGGTGACCGGATGTTTTCTTTGCTGTTAGGTGGCAGTGTCTGGCTGGCAGAGGCAGGTCACTGCAGGCATGGCCTGGAGGGCTCCATCTCCCTTCTCTGCTCCTCCTTGATCTCTCTCTCTGATTCCCGCTGCCATGGCATAAGTAATTCTCTTCCAAGCCATTCTGCCTCAGATCCAGCTAACTACAGACTGAAACCTCTATAAACTGACCCAGGATAAACCTTCCCTCCTTTACATTGTGGGTGTCTGCTGTTGCGTCTGTGACAGGAAAGTCACTAAGGCACTCAGAATATACTGATCCATTCCTCCCACTTTTCAGAAGAGGAAATTGGGTAGGAATGACTCACCTTCCCCAAGGTTGGAGAACCAGAAGGGTAAACAGGAGGCTCCTGCGCCATTGTTCTTTCTAGCTTGCAAGGTGAATTTCTACCTGTGCAAAACATTTCTAAGCCACTTCTAAAACACATGACTTTAACAACTGCTCTTGTGATGCATAATACTACATGTACCACGGGGATACCATAATACTACATGTACCATGGGGATTGGGTACATATGCACATTAAATCTCCACCCTCTTGACTTCCCCTTCTCCTCCTCTCCCTCCCTCCGCTCCTAACCCTAGGTCCCCTTTTCTTAAATCTGTTTTAATGACTGATTAAAATTCATTCTACACACAAAAATAAGAAAGTACAATATAGACTGCTCAGTGTTATAACTCATGTTTAAAAATATTTACCAAAGTAATCCTTTGGTAGCCAGTTTGAGTGGTAGATACAACCACATGAGAGGATAGGAGGGTACTCATACATATTTGATGGCTGGAACCATTGTCAGAGACATTTTTAGCAAAACTACTCTTTTAGAAACAGGGTCCTCTGCCACTGTCTTAGTTACTTTTCTCTCATTGGTGAGACAAAATACCTGCCACCCAAAGTTAAAGAAAGAAGGGTTTCGTTAGCTTACAGTTTATAGAGGTTTCAGTCTATAACTGGTTGGCTCCAAGGCAGAGTGGAGTGACAGACAGGCATCTCAGAGGAAAAATCATCCAAGGCAAACAGGTAAGCAAGAGCAAGCAAGGATGCCCACAGCTGTTTCTACACCCCCCCCCCCATATTTTATCCAGGCTATGTAGGGTGTGTAGCACTCATACCCTTAATTCTATGCTATTGAGCCTAGTACTGCACCATGAGTAGATCCCAGCATCACACCCTCTAGATCCAGCCACCTCTGAAAAAGCCCCACCTATGATCACATGGGGCTTTGGCGGGGACATCTAGACACAAGCCATAACAGCCACTCTGCTGTAATAGTCATCTATTCATTCATTTAACCAATACTTGCTTAATGCCAACCATGTGCTAGATGTTATGTCATTCCAATGAAGTAGCATCTTTTATGCAAATTGGGTTCTAGGGTCAGCACTTGAGGGGAAAATCATATAAAGTCAAAATTGCCCTTGGGGGAAAAGCCACCAGGAAAGCTTATAACCCTATGTTCCCCAGTTTTTTTTTTTTTTTTCCAGTTGAGCAACAGATAAAGTTGTTCACTTCCTTTTAGTAACCGTGTTGGATGAAAGCTGTCTCATTAAGCACTTGAATCACCCGTGGTGCAGAAGGACACCAAACGTGAGCAGGGTGAGAGGCACAGAGCTCTGACCAGCCCAGGAAGCCTTTGGTTCACATGTCCCGTTTCTTGCCCTCCCATCAGGATGGATTCAGCATCCACTGTTTAAATCATTTTTTTTTTCTCTTCTTTCCTCTCAAGCAGGTCCAGTCGAGTACAAGTCACTTATTTTGATGCTTGATTTTGTTGTTTTGTTTTGGATTTTTGTTTTGTTTTTGTATTTGTTTTCATTTAAGAGACATGTTCTTGCTCTGCTGGTCAAGCTAGCCCTGAATTCTTGGGCTCAAGCAACCTTCCTGCCTCATCCTCCTGAGTAGCTAGGACACAGTGCACAGTGCCACCCTTCCAGGCTTGAATAGACTTCGTTTAAATCCAAGTACTTTGACATCTTTTGCCATTCATCACAATCAGTCTTTGTTGTCCACGATCCTGCTTATTCTACATGCTAATTTCTTAAATCGACTCATTCTTACCCATTGAAGAGAAAAATTCAAGAGAGTTTATGACAAAAGCTCACCGCAGTTGTACCGTCCAGTACTAGTACCTTGAGTGAACTATTCAGTACGTGCCCAGTGTTTTCCACGTCTTCCTGTCTTTGGCCCCTGACTTTCTCATGGCAATTCCTGACCTCTGGAATGAGTGCTGCGTTCTGTGGCTTGACGACTGCTGGCCCTGGCCACAGTGCTCCTAGCGGTCAGGCTGGAGCCCAGGTTCCTTTGACCCTCACCATTTCTGCTTTCTACCATGGCCCCCTTCTGCACGTAAGCCCAACACTCTGGAACAACTCCAAATAACATATGTGGATCCGCAGTAAAGTTTGGTTACACTTCTGTGTACAATTTATCCTATCAAATTGCCTAAGCTCTTCGGAGGGAGGGAGAAATTACGTATAAATTGTTTCCAGAAACCACCCCATTCACAGTCCATTTATCAACCTTAGGGAACAAAGGCTACCATGTGGCACAGAATTATAGGGATTCTTGTTCATTAAAAGTAAGATTGACAGCAACAGATTATTTCACAGGAGCTTCTAACTGGAGGTCATTAAACCCAGTGACTTCTTGATTGGCTCTGAATTGGAGACCCAGAGATGAGAGACTCCACGTTTCCCATCTCCAATCTCATGGGCCACAGCATCTAAACCTAGGGTTTAATGTCAAGCGTAGTGCTATATGGCGGAGCATAATAAACCCCCAACCAGATCACGCTCACCCGAGCTACACGGTAACAGCATCAGGACTTATAATTTTCAGGCTGGTGACCACAGGCCGTGAGAAGCTAATATTTTTCTAGCTTGGGGAAATCTGAAAACATCAGGCCACCAAGAAAAATAGTAACAGGACAGCTGGCAAGCACTGCAGCTTGGGACTCCGTAGCATTTTATTTGCTTTTATTCCCAGTTCTCATTATGTTCCCTGCCCCTTTCCTTTTCAATAAACTTACCTTAATGAAAGAATTTGAGGGGGGAAAAGTTACTAGAAACATGTAAAGAAATATCCTTTAATACATAAGTGGCAATTAAAACGTGAGCATGTCCTGAGGGCAGAAAATGGATACCTCTGTTAGGAATTTCAAAGCTAATAAATACAGCAATATAAACAGGCCGTTAAATTACATTGTAACCAACAAATGGATGGATGAATTATTGAGCCATCCATAAACTTTGGAACCCGACTGTAGAAAAGAGCAAAGAACAAGCAAACAAACAGAAAATGTTCCAAAGTAATTGAAGAAGTAATGGAATCCAGGAAGGTAAAAGGCTTAAAAATGAAAGAACTGAAGTAATGAAGCAGAGATCCTCAAGTGAATAATTCCAAGCAGAAGAGGAGCAGCAGCAGATCAACACGGAAAGGTTCAGAGGTGCCTGGTAAGTGCACATCTTGCGGTTTAGGCGTTAGCACTGATGCTGGGCTTCTGGCTGCATCTTGTATCTTCGGAGCGAAACCAGCATCAGTGCTAACGCCTAAACCGCAAGATGTGTTTTGAATACACAGCACTTTCTAGGTACCAACCTTTAAAATCTACCATGAACTGTGAAGGTGTTTCTGGGTCCAGATCTATATTTCTGCCTGGAACAACTTTCAAAATAGACTGAACATATGAACTATATCAGATACTAGATAAAAGTGAGCGCGGGTGGTAATTCTCTGAATGAAGGGACACAAAGTAGGTGAGTTCCATTCAGACCCCGCCACCTATGCCTGGAGCATTTCCACGTAGTTCCAAGGGGGGCAAACCCAAGCAGCATAAACGTCTCCCTGAGTTGAGGTGATGCAGTTGAATATTCAGAGAAGGAAGCAGCAGTCACTGGAACTCTGAACACACAGGGCCAGACAGGAGAGAGCTGTGCAGACACTGCCTACAGGTCTCGGAAGGCGCCTCTGCGACCTCCTCTCTGTGCCGAGTGGCACACACGTGCAAGAAGCTTCTTAACACCGAGTGAGAGCTGCTGAAAGGGGCTATCTGGAGAGCGCGCACAGAGCTGGAAATGCCCCTTCTTCCCCTCGCCACCGTGGGAGATCCCACCGTGCACAGGGCAGTAAGGCAGTGCATGCATCAGGCAATTGCCTCAACAGTGAGGAAAGTGACTCCTACGCTAGAAGTTTTTCAAGTTGCTCCTAACAAGTTTTAAAACAAGCCTACAGGACCACACTGTCTCCACGTAACTTAAAAGTATCTGGAACAGCTCTCAAGTCTATTTAAAAGAAAACAAAAATATCCAGCATGCAACAAGACAAAATTCACAGTAATTGGTATCCAGCAAAAAAAAAAAGTAAGTACCAAGATACAAAGAAGCATAACAAAGAGAAAAACCAATTAATAGAAATTAGATGGATGATAGAATAAGTGGACACAGACAATTAAAACATTTACTAGGACTGTATTCTATGGTTTAAATGGTAAAGCCAGGTGTCTTAACCTTGGGGCTACTGATATTTTGGCCCAGAGTCTTTGTTGTGGAAACCGTCCCATGTATTATAGAATGCTTGGTAGCATCCTTGACTTCTAACCCATTAGATTAGTAGCATCTTTCCCATGCTTGTGACAAGCAAAACTATCTCTCTACCTTACCCAGTGTCTCCTGCAGAGCAAAATCACCCCTTGGTAAGAACTACCTAGGTAGAGAAAAGCATAAGATAGTCAAAGAGAAAAACAATGATAGTACCAAAAACCCACCACCAATTTAAATTCTATCAATGAAAAATATAATATCCAAGATGAAAAACACATGGAGTGAAATAAATAGCAGATTAGACACTACGAAAGGCAAAAATAGTGAGCCTGAATATATAGCAAGAGAAATTCTCCAATGCGAAATTGGGAATCTATCATGTAGTATAGTTAGTTATTGCATAGAGTCTCAGAGAATAGAGTTAGGGTATAGTTAGTTATTACAATAGAGTCTCAGAGAATAGAGTTAGGAGTATGTGCAAAAAGGCTGCCCTGGAAACCTAAGCCAATGAAGGAGGAAGGCAGAGTATCACAGTAGTTAGTGATGGTGGTAAAGTTACTAACAACAACTATTGCTACTAATACATCAGTAAAAGAGCCAATACTGAATTTTGCGAAGTATTTTGTATGCATTTTTCATGCAATAGTCACAATATCCCTGAGAAACAGCTATATTCCCTTTCATAGGTAAGGAAGCAGAATTCAGACGTTTTAATAGCAAAATAAAGATCACAAGATCACACAGCTACTGATGGTAATGAACCCAAATCTATTCAACCCTATATGCTATGCTCACAACCGCTGGCTTTCCTAACACTAAACAATTGGTTGAAAGGAAGACACTTGAGACATATTTTGAAGAGTCAAAAAGGAATTTTATGACTGACTTGAATATGGAAGAAAGAAATTACGATTCAGCAAATGGTAAGCATCTTACCAAAGAAATAACAGAAGGATCAAAAATATAAATAAAGCTATACACATACATAGCCCATAGAACTGTAGAGTTGGAAGGAATATGAAAGATAATCTTTTCCGGACACACATACAAGCTTGCAAGCAAACACACATATAAATGCACTTTTTTGTTGTTGTTTTTGGGTTTTTTTGTTTGTTTGTTTCAGGTACCAGGAATTGAACTCATGACCTCGTGCTTGCCAGACAGGCGCTGTGCCGCTGAGCTAAATCCCCAGCCCCACAAATGCACTTTTAAACAGTAAAATAACCCAGGTATAATACATTTGCTTTCCTTCCTTACATTTATTGAGTGCTTTCAATGACGTGATGTGTTCCCCCACTGCTACTTAGAGACGAAGCCAAGACCAGAGCCCTAATTGTCTCACCCTTTCTACTCTGACACCTTGCTTCCTCCGAATAAACGTGTAAATGTTCCTCCCCCATGCCTGGCACATGGCAGATTCTTAATAAATATTAGCTGTTTCTATTGACAACCAATTAAACCGTTCAAAATGCATTCTGCATATAGACACAGCCTTACTCTGTAGGCCAGACCCACATTGAAACTGGCTCAGCTTTTCTTCACGGAATAACCTTATTTACTATCAAATGGTGTGGCCAAGTCACAGTGACTGGGGGACAGAGCAGATGTTTTTAGGATTATATCCCCTGATATAGCACATTTGTGAAACCTTGTCATGCTAACGTGTCTAACACCCAAGCAGAATGGGAGTAGAATAAACATTTTTTTTTTCCACAAACAACATTGCCCCTGTTTGCAATCATTCATGGGCAGATGCAGGCAGCCAGTCTGAGTGTTCAGTCAGATGAGCAGGCAGAAGCCAGGTGGGCCGTTTTCCACAGGCTCCGCAATGTCCGGAATCCACGTCAGCCCCACACCAAAGGCTGTCCTCCCCGCTTTACCCCCGTACTGCGCTCACACCATCGGCATCCCCCGTTAGAGACAGCTGTCTTTGTGTGCAATGGCTGTCCTGAACAACGCAGGCATCAGTCTGCCTTTAAAGAGCCACTCCGTCACCTTTGGCACCAACATTTCCTAATGTTTGTGTTTCTGAAAGGAGAGCATTGGTGATAAAGCTCTCGGTCACACAGAGGTGCCTCTTTGCTCTAGTGGTTCACAAGATCTTCAGTTTTATTTAATGGCTTAACTGCTTCATAATTGCTCATATTCAGCTGCTCCTAAGCCTGAATGATCTCAGCTTTTAATATGCCTTGTCTAATTTTTAGCCACATCAATCTATACAAGTAGCTCATCGCTACTCTGAAATGCTAATGCTTGTCACATATTTCAATCGCCTCTGTAAGACCTTGTTCTTGTGTTCATAAATCTTGTTACCATTCCAGGACCTTTATTTTCTTGCTCAGTGATTCCAAGATATATATATGGTCTAATTTTCTCCAAGGACAGAATTCTTTAAAAATATGAAATAAAAAAATATCGGTAACCTCTTTTTTCCACTAATCCAACGTAACACTGTTTGTAATTGTCCACAGCATTGCATACCCTCTCTTCTTTTCACATTTATTTATATACTTTTCTTCCACCTTCTTGTTTGTAAACACCTTGCAACAAGCCAAGGAGATAGGGAATAACTGGGAAGCGGGGGAGGCAGCTACACATTGGGTTCTCAGAGACCACTTTGAGATGTGGTGTCTGTGATAGTTAACAGTTTTGTCAGCTTGAGTAAGAAATGCCCAGATGATTGGCTTAGTATAGCTCTGGGTATGACTGAATGATAGCTTTACTGAAAAGGGAAGACCCTCCCTGGGTGTGAATGACACCAGCAATAGGTTCACAGCCTGAATGAAATAAAGTGGGAAAGAAGTCTCGTGTCTATTATTTTTCCAGAAGAGCCCAGTCTTCACCATTGCCTTGAAAGTCCTTCCGGTGCAGACTTTCCGCTTCCTGATACGGACTTTCACAGGACTTTACAGTGAGCTCCAGGTCTTCGACGTTTGACTAAATCCCTGCAGATGGCCCTTTTGGCCCTCTTCCAACCTGCCTGCGTGTGAGTTTACTTTGTAAAAACATCTATACCTATACATCTTATATTAAATCTGTTTCTCTAGTGAGGATTGACTGATGCAAAGTCCTGAAAAACAGGAAAGATTAGCTGTAGTAAAAACTGGCTCCATACTCTCACATTCTCTACCTGATATCATGTAGAGATCCGAAAGTTCCTCTAAACTTGATGAAGCTGTATTTCTACACTTCACTGAAACAAATACAGTGATGCATTAGTCTGATATATTAGTCTGTCCAGCTACTGAGAGCACCTCCAGGATAGAAACCATTTTTCAAATGTCACCCCTATAGCCTTGTTATTATTTACCATGCATCTCCTCCACTAAAATATAAGCTCCAAGATTACAAGACTTGTTGACCAGGCTCATACCTGTGTACCCAGCCCTGGAATAAAATGCATAGGACACATTCAGGGTACGAAGAGAGGAATTCTATCAGTATAGTAATAGTGTGAACTTAAATTGTGTTGCCAAAAACGATGTATGCCCCTTGGGCCTAAATGGGAGCCTAATTTAAATAGTTAGCTGTTTTCTGTTTGTTTGCGGGTTTTACATGTTTATTTGGGGTGCTTTTCGGTGTGGTTGCCTGTGTTACTCAGGATAGCTTCAAGTTTACAGTTTTCCTGCTTTAGATTCCCCAGTAGCTAGGACTACAGGTATACACCACCACCCAGTTTTACTTTTTATTTTTATTTTGTCTAATTGTTTATTTTCAAAACTGAGTATTGAACCCACGACCTTGCACATGCTAAGCAAGTGCTCTAGCACTGAGCTGCATCTTCCACAGCATTTATTTTTAAAATCAATAAACTGTTTCCACAATAAATGACCATGACAATGGTCATATATTCTTTAAGCTACAAGTGTTTGACATGGCAGATCTGACCAGCATACCGTGTCTGCTCCTCGTCCAATGTCACACATCCTAGAGGTGCAGGCCCAGAGAAAACAGTCAGTAATTACCTCAGGAACCTTCCAGAACCTTCTACAGCTGGTGTTTGCCTAGGATACTCTCAGAGCACTGCAATGGAGTACACGATGGGTGACCGCCTGGTCCTACTTCCCAGCTTTCCCCTGTCTTGTCCCCTATACTGAGCAGAAAATATGTGGGCTTTCTCCTTTTCTGGTACCATGTTACCTAGTGTTTCTTTCAAGACCTAGTTGTAATGTCCACTTCCTTTCAACTCATTGTCATTACCTTCAAGGGCATAGTTATTTGTGAGACTTTTCCCACTGTATTCAACAGATTCATCATTGCCAAGCACATACGATCATCAGATCATGTTCTTCCCCCAAAACCGAAATATAAGGCACTTGACATAATTCTCAACTACCTTGACCAGGCTTTCTATAAGTATTCCAATAAAAGATTTGCTCTCTTACTTCTCAAGTACTTATTACCTTTAATAATACCTGTTAAGACCGAGGCCCTTAGCAAAGAGAATGTTAGCTTAAAATTGCATGTTGTTAGTTATAATTTGCCTACTGGGAAAAATGTTCCTTAAGTAATAAATACATTTTATTAATAGAAAACTTGGTAAGAATTTTAAAATGTCAATTCTCCCACTACCTATCACCTCTTTCCCTAATTTTTTCTGCTTTCCAGACACTGCAGGTGCTCCCAGGAATGATTTGAGCAGCTGGGAAGATTCATCTTACAAGTCCAAGCCCAGGAAAAATGCATGGGCCAATCATTTTGTCTCCTGGGTTCTGGTCTCACTTTCGGCGACATTTTCCCTCCATCTCCCACCCCTCCCTTTTCGTGAATGTCTTCTGGCATCTGATCTGACACTCACACTAGGACCTCAGGGAACTGCTGGCTTCATACATCACCCACTCAGCAGTATTTATGTTCCAATAGGTACAAAAAGGAGACGTTAACGTTTAAAATGGAGAAGGAATTTCTAATCCTGGAATTTCAAGTAATAGTAAAAAATCTAAAACTGTCTTTTACATTTACCAATAAAAGCCAAATATGTGCAGAACTAGAAGGCATATATTTTGTCATTCATTTACCCAGTAAGTCATCAGGTACTTATTGAGAACTTACTATATGCCAGTCACTGAACTTTGCTGACAGTGTATTATTATGTGACAGACCTAGTCTCTGACCTCACAGAGTTTATAACACATAGTTCTCTTGACCATAATTCACAAAAACATTGAACACTGATTTAACATTTTGGCCAACACACTTCAAACACTATTTACTAAGAGTCTCCAAACTTCCAGAAGTTTTTATACTAATTTTAGCTAAAAAGAACTACCTCGATCTGATTTCTGTTATTTCTCCTTTTTTTCTTTAACTTTTATGGAAGAAAAGGTTATCTACCAAAAAACTTCCAAATCTTTACTCTGAAAAGATTCAGGGTCAGTTTCAAACTTAAAATTCAAGAAGACTCCGTGAACAATTTCTATATAAAAATGATCCTCAAGGTAGAAGTTCTTCAAAGAGGAAAGCAGCTCTTCAAAGAGGAAAGCTGCTAGCAAGATACTTCCCTTTCCTGCAACCCATCACAGGAAGGAGTGGTAGGCAAGCTGAGCCAGAGCTTGAGAGGGTTCAGGAAATCGGAACGATCTGGAGGAGTCGATCAGAGCCAGCGAGCAGTAGGACAATTGCATCACATTTTCACACTCAGCCTCTTCCGACTGCTGGTGCCCAGGACTTAGGCCCAATATTGTTCATGAAGGCTCTTTCCATTTATACTCAAGTCATTAAATACCATTTTTCTATTTTGTTCAGCCATATCAATTTTAAAAGGAATAGTATGCCTTGATCCCATCCTGCAGGCCACTAGAACGAAAGACAATTTTGTCACTGAAACCCAAAATTTATCCCCAAAGATGATGTGATTTATTTTAAAAGCCAGTGACAAGCAGGAGGCTTCTTCCTACCTGCCAGGTGAAATGTTTAGTGCCTACACAGGGCCATTGCGAATGGCAATGATGGTTGAAAACGTCCTGAACCAAAGTTGTAGTTATAGTAAAGCAAAAGGATGTCATTTTAGAGCAAACAACATTTGGGGATGGCTGACTTAAATTAGTAGGCTGAATAGAAACTTAATTATTTCTGGAAACAATTTTCAGAGCAGCTCTAGCAGACTTTGAAGACCAGGAATTAGAGATACTTTTAGAAACTGTTTGATCTATATATAGGGAGAAAAAGCTATATAGAGAAAAGGAAGTGCTAAGCTGGTTCTATATGAGTGAGGGAAAAGTCTTCTCTAGCAACTTTGTGGAGCATGTGGAGCCATGCTGGAGCTACTTTAAAATGATTAAGGCTAATAGCTGGCACATCCAAACAGCACTGCAGGTCTTTAGAAAACCATAAATCAGGAACTGTTAGGACAACTTGGGGATAAATTTAAACAAGTGAGCAAATCTTAATGGTAACCAAAAAAAGTTAGCAAACAAAACCGAATCCGTAGACAGTAATGATCAAGGTTTTAAATTTTTTCTTTGGATTAAGCCATGTTATGGTTTGTGTCTGCGTGTCCCCCCAAAGCCTCATGCAGTCATAGGGCAGGCTTTTAGAGTTTGATTGATTATGGGTGTGAGAGCTACACCCGCCCTGGGGTGGATAGTTTGCATATGTAAGGGAGAAGAAGTGGCTGCTTGCCTCGATTCTTCCCTTTTAGTTTTTGTTGCTTTGCTGTGTTCTGCCGCCATGAGCTGTAGCCCTCTGCCATGTGCCACTCTGCCTTGTAACTTGCCAAGTATGGACTGAAACCTCCACAAACTGTAAGTGAAATAAACCTTTCCTTCCCTAATTTTGGGCATCAGGTATTTTGTCCCAGCAATGAGAGAAAAAGTAACCAAG
>NW_004955440.1:13728513-13849246 GCF_000276665.1 Chinchilla lanigera
ACTGAAACCTCCACAAACTGTAAGTGAAATAAACCTTTCCTTCCCTAATTTTGGGCATCAGGTATTTTGTCCCAGCAACGAGAGAAAAAGTAACCAAGACAAGCCACAAAAATCTCTACCCAAATATGATCTACAACTTAGGTCTTCAAATATCCATGTTAAGTATCATCCATTTTCCCAACTTCAGCTTTTACAGTTAAAGTACCTAGCCTCCCTTGCTGCTATCCTCCCTTCTCTCTTGTAAGGAGACAGACAGACCACATTCAGTGTATAAAGGAAGTTCCCCCTGCCCCCAGACACACACATCTGCTTTCCACACAATCGCCCTTTCCTGCCATGCAGAGGAGCTTCGCACTTGGGACACAATATGCTTGCACTGCCTTGACCACACGTCCTGGGAATCCCAATGCAAGCGAGTAACAGGTCAAGTAGCTAATTTTTTTAAAGTAGAGATGTTGATTCATAATCTGCTCATGAATTCTTCCCATTGCCAAGATTAATCTGAAACATTCTGCTCTGTTCCTTGTATAGGTTAAATTCTGCCCACCCCGTGAAGGTTCTATTCAAGCCCTACCTCATCAGCACATACTCATTAACGCACTCAGACAATTTAAACTTTCTCCTCTGTGAATGTATGACCTCTTGTAGTAAGGACAACACTGTAGAAGTTTGAGCCATCTCAACCAGGGTAAATGCTCCTCAACCTCAGACTGTGCTGCCTTGAATAATGCCTTCCCCAAAACTCACGTCCATCTGGAACCGCAGCATGACCTTATTTGGAAGTGGGGTTTTGCAGATATATTTAGTTAAGATGAAATCATACTGGATTAGGGTGGGCCCTACTCCAGTGACTCGTCATAAGAAGGCAGGCCCAGATACACAGGGGAAGACAGCCACACAAGGACAGAGACAGAGCTATGCTGCCGCAGGCCAAGGCCCGTCAAGAGCACGAGCAGTCATCAGAAGCTAGAAAAGGCAAGAGAGCATTCTTTCCCAGAGCCAATGGAAGGAGCATGGCTCTGCCCACACCTTGGTTTCTGACTCTCCGCCTCCACGACTGTGAGCAATTTCTGTTGTCTTAAGCCATCCAGCTTGTGGTGGTTTGTTACAGCAGTGCTAGGAAAGTATTACATGATCAATGTTTTATATAGATTAATCAGCCTTAATCTGAAATCCAAAATCCAAAACATATTGTGCACCAACATGGCATCACAAGTGGGAAATTCCTCATGTTATGGGTCTCAGTCAGAACTTGCCCTGAAAATATTTTACAAAACTACCTTCAGGCTTGTGTATAAAGTGTGCATGAAATGTAAATTAATTTTTGTGTCAACCCTGGGTCCAATCTTAAATATGTCTCACCATGTAAACCAAGTGTTCTACAATTTTAAAAAAATATGAGGTTCTGGTCCTGCGTATTCTGCATAAAAGATACTCAGCCTATACTTGTATTCGTTCAGGTTTCACAGAGTTATGAGCCCATGGTTAGAGATACATAATCAATACTTGCTTACTAACAGGACATTCTATAATGATTATGCAAATCAAGGATTACAGTCTGCATACCATAAGTAAGAGCTAGTCTTTGAGTACAGACAATGGAGCATTTTTAAGAAATCTGTAAAGCAGAAGAGCTGTACTGTGGTATTTTTCCAGTATCACAGATAAATTCAAGTCCAAGAGGTAGACAAGGGCAGGAGTTTTTATAGATGTCTTTATTTGAGGTAGTAATTACTGTATCAAATATATTTTCTATTCAAAAGTATCTTCTTTCATCTACATGTTATTATTTACTCCTTTATTGAATGGAACCCACAGGATTATAAGCAGCGGTCAAAATTTTTTTTAACAGTCATTGTTGCTCTGAGGCTTCAGTATGTTAAGTTGATCGCTAATTTCTGTAACCATATTTTTTTATCATACATTATTTCAGATTAAGGAGCATGCCCAGGCAATGACATTCTAAGTAATACATTTTGGGAAGTTGACCTTATTAATTATTTTTGCTTCTTCTGATGAAATGCTTTGGAGTGAAAATAATAGAAAAAGTGATTCAAAATGGTCTAAACAAGAAACTATTTTCTCATACAAGAAGTTCTTCATCTGGGACTCAGAAATGGTCCGCCCAGCCAATTAGTGATCTCAGCAAGCACTATGGGCTTTGTCTTTCCTATTTGTCTTTCTTGGCATATTTTGTGTCTTTTATCATTACTGCAACAGCACCAGACATCACAACCACATGTGACAATTCTACCAGAAAAATATTTTCTCCCGTCTATCTCTCAAGGTCAGGGTAGCAGACTTTCACAGAAGTCTCCTGTTCAATTCTCCTCATATCTCTTTGATCAAAATTATGTCACACTTCCATGCTTAACCCAACCATTGACAAGGAATAATAAGCCACCCCAACTAGATCTCCCATGATCTGATTTCTTCATTAGAACTAGGGAAGTAGCCCTTCAGAATCTAAGATTCACACCCCATGACAGTGGGGAGGAAAAACTCAAACTGAGAGTAGCCCCTGAACAGCCACCCATGCCCTCTTCCACTCCAACAGGACCGCAGCTTTGTACAGAGTAGGGACATGTTCAGCCCCAATGTGTGTGAACCATGATTACCTAGGTCACTCTTAGAAATCCAATCCTTTCTTTTCAAACACAAGCTGAGTGTCCCTAATCCAAAATCCCAAATTAGAAATGCTTCCAGAATGTGGCTGAAACAACCCTACAGTGGAAAGTTCCACCTCACATGGACAAACACTGCAAGAAATATGAAATCCAAAACACGCTAGGTCCCAAGCATTCAGATGAGGGGCACCAACTTGTATTGGCCTTTTTAGATTCATACACTGTATTATGAATTGCTACAGAATTCAGTCCTGATCACTGGGATACACATGAAATTCTTTTGGGGCTTTTTTATCGCTATATCGATCCGTCCATAGATAGATGGAGACAAAAAACAACAAACAAGCCTAACTTTCCCTCCTAAAACAAACATGGATAGATAGATAGATAGATAGATAGATAGATAGATAGATAGATAATAGATAGATAGATAGATAGATAGATAGATAGATAGATAGATAATGATAGATAGATGATAGGTGATAGATAGATAGAAAAACTAGCATAGGCCACTTTGTTTTCTATGTATCTCCACTCTCATCTTCTCTACCACTGAATATGGCCTTGTTGCCAGGTGCTGTGGCAACTACTTTGTAGCCCTGAGGTAAGAGGGTCAAGAGTCAAACACCAATATACTGCAAATGACTAGGCAGAAAATGGAAAGAGCCTTATTCATTGATGTGATTGCTGAGCTATAGACTCCACCCTGGATATTCACCATCTGAAAATTCTTTACATTACACTTATTTACATAAGGGACAATACTCATAGAGCTCAGAAAACAAGACTCTGGAATACCCAAATTCCAGAGTGGAGCTACTATTGCAGATGAATGACCTCCTAGCCCTAAACCATCAAGAAAATGAAACAGTGGTTTGGGAAACACTATAACAAAGACAGTCAGAAAGGTACCCACAAAGTTGGCTTCCCCCTAGAGCTCTGGCCCATCCTGCAGTTTGGAGATGCATCTGGGAGACACACAGAGGTACTTCTGTGCCAACGGTGTTCTGGGGAGGGCTATGCACAAGGCTTAGCTGCCGTGAGGCAAGCAAGTGGGGTCTCAGGAGGATAAGGGAAGCATTTTCCTGTAGAGATTCCCATGATATTGTTTGAACCAGATTTTGTCTACACAAAACTGAGGTAGAGAGAAGTGCACACTTTCAGCCATGGCATTGGTGTTATATGCTGTACCCACCGCAACCCCAGGATGGTCCAGGTAGCAAACCACTTTCCCGATATCTCCTCTACTCCTTTTCAAACCCCTCCCATCTCCTACTCACTTCTGACCACAGTTTTGTAAAGTGCAGAAAAAGTAATGCATTTTGAAGGTATGCTTAGAAAAAAGGACCTGAAAATGTAGTAATTACATGAGATGAGCTGACAGATCAAGTATGGGGCTGGTGTTATACTGGAGGCAAGGGGGAACTGAACAAATGCATGGAGTCAGCTTACTCATTTTCCTCAAACTACTGCCATCCCTTCGTTCCAACCATTGTTCAAGAATACACCTGCCTTCATCATCCATTTGCACGATGTAGCATGGAAGTTTAAAACTTTCACTGATTTGCAGATTCTATTAGGCCAGGAAATACACAAATGATTTATGGCTTCTGAAGCTTCTTGAGACATTTTGTTTTTGATCATTGAATCCAGATTGTTTTTTTTTTTTTTTTTCATACATGTACTTCTGAAGTTTTTAAATCAAGTTCAAGTCAAATGAAACAGGAGAAAAAAGAGAAATGAAGAATAAGAAGAAAAAGAAATAAAACTTTTAAGTAGAGGTCTTTACATAGGTTTCCTCATTCTGCAACCTTCCCTACTAAGCCTTGAAACAGAGAATTAGTTTTGTGCCAACACAAAAATGTGTGTTTCTACAGTTCCTCTCCAGTGCTTTTCCCAAGGGACTCATCATTTTAATTTCAACACAAATTTGTCAGACTGGAGGGTGGGAGAATTTTAATCATAAATTATTCACATGGAAGCACATTAAGAACTTGCCACAAAAATATATATGACTTGAAATGACATGGAAACACTGCTTTTCATATTTTGTAGTTCTTTGATTTGTGTCACCAGTGATTTGTGTGAGAGATGCATGGGCTTAAAAAGGCTTCAGAAATCTTCTCAAACATGACCATGTCATTCCTCATTGGCCTCTCCAACCAGAACTGACGAATATTTGCCAAAATACCACTCATATTTACTATTTCCCTGGTAGCTTCTATTCATTTAATCAGGAAAAGCCTCAGGGGTCCAGGCTCACCCCCTACCCCCTACCCCTATATGCAACACGGAGCCCAGAGGGTGGCAAGAGAGACCTCGAGGATACTCTGAGGCTTCAAACACTGCCTCTCGCTCCGCCTTCCCACAGCCCTGGGTCCCAGGGTTTCCCTCTTCCATCCCAAAGTGACGCCATTGATTTCCACCTCGACGGTGCCTGTAGACAGAGACTTTCTATTCTGAACGTCCGACCATCGTCTGCACAGGCTTTCAGAGATTCCTTGGGTCTACTTGTCAGTCATGGCTTAACCCCACCTCCTTGACATCCCCTGCCTAGTTCTGCTAGCCCATGTCAAGCCCTTTAACCCCGG
Organism: Chinchilla lanigera; assembly: GCF_000276665.1. NCBI lineage: Eukaryota > Metazoa > Chordata > Mammalia > Rodentia > Chinchillidae > Chinchilla > Chinchilla lanigera. Next base: position 13,733,732 of record NW_004955440.1, read on the forward strand.
AGGAGGATGGGCACTGGTAAAACTGAGCTCTGTCAGCTTTGCTCTGAAAGGCAAGTAAAGGGGGAAATGGAGAGTGTGCATGGCTTGGCTTTGATACACTGTACGTTCAAAAAACCTAATTTGAAAAAATTCTATATCCTCAGAAATACCACTGGGAGTTAGAAGATCTCTAACAAGAGCATAATCTGATCAAGGTAACTCACTTTTCTAAAGTCTGTGTTCAAAATATTTGGATCACTCCAACCTTAAATTCTCTTCCAGATTTAAGATTCCATAGTTTGATGAAGTTAGTTTCAGCAAGAATAGGAGCATAAATTTTATAACAATAAATACTTCTTCAACTGTATCATTTTTATTGTTTTGTGTTGTTTTGTTTTTGTCTTTGTTGTTGTTATTTTGTTACTGTTTTTTTCTCTTTAAAATAAGAAATAAAGTATTTGAGTTTTATATATTTCTTCAACAACACAGGAAGACAGAGGAGCTGAGGAGATAGCACAAGCTAGTGAGAGTGAGGAAAGCTAAATTCTCATCTATCCTCCTATGCCTCCTGCTTCAATAAAAAACTGAGATGTGACTCTAAGTGGGTTGACTAGCAACCCAGAAGAAATCAAAATATTTATTTCTAAGCCTCCTCAAACTCAGCCACTTCCTCTGATCAGTGAATATTAGGTTGTGATAAGGAAGGTAGGTAAATTTTCAGTATTAGAGTCTGATTAAACTTCCAGAGGACTTGGTACTGTTAGAACTTGGATCTCAAATGTCCCCCCAAAACCCATGCATTTAAAAGTGGATTGGATCATGACGGTGCTATATGCATCGGTGGATTCATCCATCGATGACTTCGGTAGCTAACTGTGCTATTAGGAGCTGGGGCTGGGTTGAAGGTGGGTCACTGGGTGTGTGACCTGGAAGGGTGCAGTCTTGTCCCAGCTCCTCTCTCTCTCTCTCTCTCTCTCTCTCTCTCTCTCTCTCTCTCTCTCCCTCTGCTTCTTGGCTACCACTGGTTGAGCACATTTTCCTCCTCCATGCCTGCCAGCCATCCTGTTTCTGTCTTGGAGCCTGACAACCATGGAAAGAATCCCCTAAAACTATGAGTCAAATAAACCTCTCCTCCTTTAAACTGTGGGTGTTGGGTATTTTGTTACAGTGACAGGAAGTAAACAAAGAGGGTTTCTTGCCGCTAGGACAAAAGACTAAGCACCCACACCTTAAAGGAGAGGTTTACTTGGCTCACGGTTTCCTGTGGGTTCAGTCCAAAGTCAGCTGGCCTCAAGGCAGAAACAGCATGGTGGAAGAGCCTGGCAGAGGATCGCTGCTCATGCCATGGAGTCAGGAAGCGGAGAGAGGAGCAGGGAGCTGGGGGCAAGCACACACCCTAAAGTTACCTGCCTCTTCTGATCAGGCCCGGCCTCCAAACTTGCGAGACTTTGGGGGACATTTTAGATCTAAGCCATAACATTTTGGTTCCAAGATGTGTGATGATTAATTTATTTGTCATCTTGTTTGGGCTGAGGAATACCCAGATAGTTAGTACATTATTTCTGTGCCTGTGAGGGTGTGCCTGAAAAGATTAGCATTTGAATTGGTAGACCAAAGAAAGGAAACTATCCTCAGGAGAGCAAACAAGCATCATCCACCCCATTCAAAGCCCAGACAGAACAAAAAAGTGGAGGAGTGGTGAATGTATTGTTTTTGGTTTTGTTTTCTGAGCCATGGTTTTACTATGCTGTTCAAGCGTATGCTGAACTCACTGTGTAGCCCAGGCTGGACTCGATTATTTTGTTTTTGCCAAGATATCCATCTTCTCCTGACCTTGGACATCCGTGCTGCTGGTTCTCAAGCTTTCAGGCTCCAACTGAATTATACCACCAAGCATTCTGATTCTCCAGCTTGCAGATGGCAGATCATGTAACTTCATTCTTGACCTTCATAATCACATGAGCCAATTCCTATAATAAATATTATGGCAATGAAGAACCAACCCCCTAGGTTATATTCAAGTACAGTTCAAATACAACATAGTTCACCAAAAAAATGAATACACACATCAGGAAAAGAAAAACTGGTATAAATATTTTAATACTAAATTTATTGAGACAGCGTGAGATTAATACAAGTTATCTTTGGGCCCTACACTTACAAAAGGTCTTCAGAGTAGTGGCCACTAACTTCCAGACATCTATTAATATGCCAAACTGCTGCTTGAGTAGCATTGGTCAGTAAGATTGCTACACATGCATTTTCAATATCTTCTCTAAGGCCAGTAGTGTAGTGGGTTTTCTGCAATACACAACATCCTCTAGGGTGTGGTGTGCCACATGAGGTAATACCACCTGTTGATTGTTTTTTTGTTTTGTTTTTTCTCTGGTACCAGGAATCGAACTCACAACCTCATGCTTGCCAGGCAGGTGCTGTGCCTCTGAGCTAAATCCCCAACCCCCCTATTTGGTTTGTTTGTTTTTTTAATACCATCTGTTGAAAAAATACACTATTATTCTTTCCCTGAAGGGTGCATACATTTTTGATGGAATATATATATATATGTATATATATATGTATATATGAAGTATTCCTGTTCTCAATAGGAAAAGAAGTAAAACAAACATACAAATGCCTAGATTTATCCTGCTAAAGTAAGCAGAACATCCAGAAAATAGGACTGAGCCTTGACAAATCTGCCTTTCATTTCCCTGGTATATCAGCCTTTTTCTGTTGCTATGACAAATTACCTAAGCCTGGATACTTCATAAATAAAAAGGGTTTATTAGCTCACTGTTTTGGAAGCTAACAGTCTGAGATCTGTGATCCTATCAGTTCCACCATTGGCAAGGGTTTCATGATAGATGGCATCACGATGGCCAGTGCATGCTGAAAAAACCACATGGGAAAACAAAAGGCCGAAGAGATTCAGGATCCAAATTCACACTTTGTATAACAACTGACTTTCACAGGAACTAACTGAAGTCACATGAGAACTACATGAATCCCTTCCAAAGGCAGCATCCCCAGCGGCCTTATCATATCCCACTAGGTCATACCTCTTAAAGATTCCATTATCTCTCCGTAGTGCCCCATTGAGGACCACATGCCCAGCAAACAAACCCCTGAAGCTATGCTCAAACCATATAGCGTCTACCTTACACATTCAATTTCTGGTGCTCTTCAGCCAGCTTTCGTCTCCCAGAACCTTGTTCTTAGCTGACTATCAACTAGTCTCCCTGCAGACAGACAATGGCTTTTATCTGATAGTAGTTTGAGGTACTGCTTTTCCCAGGTGGATTTGCATATATGTGAAAATTTCAGACCATCTGCTCTAGGATTAAGAGACTAATTATGCTATGAGGGGAGGGACCAAGGTGAAAATATGAAAGTGTTTAATGGAAAATTTCCAAATATCCGGCCCCTTTGCCAAATCCCAGGGGAGAGTTACAAACAGATATGGAGGTATTTGAACCAAAAATTGTCAACTGCTGAGCTTTTAGACTTCTTTTAGATACAAAGGACAAAAACGTAATTGAAGTCAGTTTGAGAAAATCTGAGACTTTGCTGGTTTATAATAGTCAAGAAAGGGAAGAACTAGAAAACAGGATGATCCGGGAAGTTGCTGGACCTCTGAAATTAGCAGCGTGGAGAACGCAAGCACACACTGAGCTTTCACGCTGCTCTTCTTCCTGTCTCTGTGCCCATCGGCTTCGTTCCCTCTCCCTGCTTCTGACATTCTTCAAATGAAAGGGTCCGTGCCCTGGCATAGTTGCTAAGTTAAGTCTACAAGACATCTTACAGACTTAATCCCAAAAAAAGGACCGCTTGCGTTCTCTGTCTGCCTCTTAGACCACCCAAGGAACCAAGTTTAAATCAGCCCTTGGACTCACAAGTTAGGGCTCAGGGGAGAGCTGCTAGGGTTGGCTGTTTCCAGGGACATCTGTCAAGGTCTAGGATGGAGACATGATAAAGAACTCAAGAGTTCACCCCTGTGCGCACTATGAGGAGAGGGGCTGAGGAGAGGGTGCTCTTAGTTAAGGGGTTCAGGTGCCAGGTATCTTGTACATCTGAGCACAGCAGTGCTATTTGAGTCCCAATGTCTCACAATGGCAGAATATTCTCAGTCCTTCAATGTGGAATGTCACGTGGTTTAAGGCATTGGGAGCTCTAAAGAACCTAGACTTCTTGAGTAGAACAGTTGTAATATAGGGGCAGCAGCAAGAGAATACTGAGGTCAAGGAATTAGTTACTACTACATATTATATTAAGATCCTGGGAGCCACATCTACCAGATATTCTCTGGGAACTCCCAGAGTTACTGAAAAGTGGGAGAAGAGAGATTTTTGCTGGAGGATGGAGTTTCTACACTAGCAGATGGGGGCTGTGGCCAGCAAAATAAGAATTATTGCTGTTGGTCCCTGTTGGGACACAGGTAGGAGCTGGGGCTTTGGAGCTAGACGGCCTGGTTTCAGATTCTTGCTCCTCTACTTCACAGCTAAGGGGCTCTGGACAAGTGACCAACGCCTCCATTTTCCATAAAATGGGAATGACAGCATCACCTACCACAGAGAATTAATCTGAGTATTAAATGAATTTATCTATATGGAAACTTTTAAACTTGCATTTCCCAGACAGGTATAAATGGAGGGCTCCTGAAAACTAAAGCATATCCAGATGCAAAGGAAGTAATCAGTCCCTGCTGGTAAAATTTCACATATCAGTGAGCTGTTTCAGGGCAAAGGGTTATGCCTAGTACCCCTCAATCTATCCACCATGTAGACAGCGGCCCTCCCCAATTGCATATTCACCGTGCCAGGCAGGAGAGGGCTACTTTAAGAGTCAGGTCACAAGTAGCTTTACGATAGCATAAAATTCTTTGGCCTGGACCTTAAATCAAATTCTCTGTCTATGCCCCACCACCACCGATTCTATTCTGTACAACATGAGTTGAATAACAGGGGTGGGGTGAGGGAAGAAAGAGAGACAAATCCTGAGAGAAGTGAGGAAAAGAGTGGTAACATGCACGCAGCTCCCCGCACCTTCCTACCTGAAGTCAGAGAAATGGCACCTTCCTGCGGGATGGAAAAGCAGACCCCTTTGAAGTGCTGATTGAAGATAACCACTGTTTGTAAAGGCAGTGAGGGTTTTTTCCCCCTTTCTCTGTCTCTCTTTAAAAGAAGTTGCTAAACTTGTTACTGGAAAGAGTCTGATTCCTTAGATTGCTCCATATGCCCGAATGTGACAGTTACACTGGCACACTTTGATTCCCCATTTCAAAAATGTGTGTGGAGACACAACCGAGCGACTTCCATGTCTCGTCCTGTTCTCTCAACCCAGCTTTGACATTTGCACAGGACTTTTCCAAAGGAATAAACTAAGCACCGCTAGAACTCGGTCTTCTCCCTTGAAGCCGTCTCTTGCTTTATCATATTCTTCATCAAAGATGCACTAGAAAACAGTCTAGTGCGTAGAGAAGGTGTAATTTTTCAGTTTCTCACTGAGATGCAGGTTGGCAAATAGGTTAATTTTAACTTCACAGATTGCAAGGTGTGTGAATAGAACAGCTACATCAAGAACAAAATAGAGCTGAGAAGAAACAGCTGCTCTGAACCACTAAGCTGTTTCATCCTTAAGGTCACAAAGGGCACTGGGACTGCCACAGTAACTACTGAAGCAGCGTGGGGTTACAGAACCTCAAATCCAAATGTCCCTTTCATTCTCATCGGGAATAAAGAAGCATGTGAAACGTGAAAGGAAGAGAAGGATATCCAAATTTTTCATGGACAAGAATTATAGCTGACATTTATTGAGTACTTACTGCATGCCAAGCAGTTGGCTGAAAGAATAACGTGCATTATCTTTTGTAATCCTTACAGAAACACTATCAAAGGGACACTTCAGTCTGTTTTATGCACAGGGATCAGAGAAATTAAACGACTGCCTGAAACCACATAGCATGGGGACGCTAGATTTGTATCGAGGTCTATCTGACTTCAGAACCCAGATTTCAATTCTCTACTTTGACTTGTGCCATAAATTCAGTGACAAGGAAAGACTGCTGACCACCAACCCTCAGGTGCCTAGGGCCTTTTACACAGTTTTTGGAGAAGCCAATCTCTTACGTCTTCCCTTCCTATACACATTTATTTCATCCTCCTTCAGAAGAGTAAGCACGCAGGGGCCAAGGCCAAGGGAAAGAGGAGAAACAAAGCAGTTGATTTGACCTACGCTGATACCAAAGCCAAGGAGGAAGTAATTAAAACCCATGAGTAGAGCGAGATTTAGGGATTATCTGAATGTTTCTGTTATCAAAGTGTTCACTGTTCTTCATAAACCCACATAGTCAAGTTGGCTCCAAAGCAGTTTTGTTTGCTTTGCCCTTTTACCCACCTAATTAGCCTACACAAAGACTTCACTTCTGCTTTTAGATGAACAAAGTCATTCTGCACGAAACATAACTGGTCCTACAAGTACTCTAGCAGCAAGGTCCCGCCCTTAGATTAAATATAATTTAGAGCAAGTAATGAACAAGATCATTAAGTCATTTTAAGGCCTCTTACTCCTGCTGACTTTTAAGCCAAATTGTGTATATTCATTTTCTAAAATCAGAAAAGTCCAAAGATGGATATCATGCTCACCTTAATGAGCAAATCGTAAAGGTTTAGCTTATGCACGACTTGAAGCAATAGTTCAACAATTCCCTGAGTTTTGATTCTTGTCTTGAAGTTAGAAAATGCATACAAATACACTCCAACAAATGTTTTCAATAATAATATGTTGAGTTAAATAAACTTTATTAAACATTTTGCTGAAACCTGATTAATATCCTCGGGTTGTTAATTACTGCCCTGGGGAATTAAGACAGAATGCTGCTTCTGTCTAATTGGAGGGGAAGCAGAGGAAGGCAGGGCAGCACACTGCTGAAGTTTTGTATCCTTAAATTAAATATCTCTCCTTGGCTGAAGTCAGAGTTACCTGAATACCTTGGAAATACAGAGCACTCTTTTAAATCTTTTTGACAAATTCATCCCTTGAATGAAGTGTGTCTATTCCTGTAGGTCACAATAGCCATTGATTGATAAATAGACTCTGTGGCAGAAATTGTTGATTAAAACCCATATTTTTCACTTCTTGGAAGCTCAGGGAGGCTAAATTTCCCACCTTCCTCTGCAATTAGATGTGGCCTTCAGGTCAGTGGGATGTGAGCCCGAGTGACGGGAGCTACTCCCGCATCTGGTTCGTGACACCCTTCCATGTGACCCTCCGCGCTCTTTTCTCCTGCTAGCCACACGTCCCTGGAAGCCACTTGAAGATGACAAAGCTACCATCCCTCTGATCCCCTAAATGACTTCATGAGAAGCCGCTCTGCTGGCCTGCTTTAGTGCCTGTACTATCATGTTCGCAATAAATAAATTTCTGTGGATTTTTGCCATCCTGTACTTTGAGGTCTATTTTCCTGGTGGTTATCCTACCCTAACTAACCTAGACATATTTTTCAGCCAAAAATCAGCTCTAAACTTATCAAATTCCCTTCACCTTGATTGAGATGAACACCCATCTGTTTAGAGTGGCCCTGAGGAAGCTCGCAAGTGAATCTCTGATGTGTCATATAGTAATTATCTGAACAAGATTATACATATTAAGTATGAATTCTTCTCTCAGCTGCAGGCATCCAGTAAGGCTTTAGTATCTGGAATAATGTGAAGACTAACCAGAGGACAACGCATACTGTATGAAGTACGTGCTGCCTTCTTCAATATTCCATACAATATACTCTGAAATATTCTTTCACAAATAATTTCAAGACTTTTAAAAATTATTTTTAATCTGCATAAGCAACATGTGTAATATATCTGTTGAGGCATGCAAATTATTTGTCACATAGGAGAACGCCAGCACCTTCCTTTCCTTCCTCGTTACTGAAGAGCCAGCATCTTAGAGAAGTCATTTAGTTCCTTAGTCTCTGATTTCACAGATTGCTGGAATAGGAAATCAGAATAGAGGCCAGAGCAAGGAACAGTCCTGAAAGTAGGGAGCAAGATTAGGAAGAAATAGAAAACAAGACTGTGAGGGGAAGGAACGAGCGTCCAAGATAAGAAGCGAAGAAAACACCGTGCTCCATAAACCAGGGAGCGTGAGGCCGTGAGCAGGACAGCAGGAGGTGCTGGGTAGTTAGGTGCTGGGTTCTACTTAGCAGGGATAGAGTGACTGAAGTGGAGAGTGCAGCAGTGCCCCATCCCTTCTTAGGCTGCACTAACTCAGTAGTACGATCAGTGTATTAGATTTTATTGACCTATACAAGTTCAGAATATCGTTACTTTTAGTGTTTAAATCAGAATGGTACTCCCCACAAATCAAGATCTCAGCCTCCGTGCCCAGCCCCGTAACATGTTTCCCCTATGTGGCTTGGAGGGTCCTACAAAGGAGCCCTCTGTGCTTCAAAAGAACCGGCCACTAGTCCCGTGTCAGTCTCTTCCTTGGACGATGACAGCGCTTCTGCAGCCGGGAGCCTCTTGGTTGCTACTCTTCTCATGTCTTGTACGATACGTGTCACCACCTGGCTCCCAAGTGGCAAGCTGGGAAGTAAAGCGAAGAAGCCAAATGAATAACCTGGTGTGGCCCTCCACCTGTCCCCGAAGTCCACTTCCGCTCGTGTAAAACCACGGCCCAGAGGAGCTCTCTGATGGTAATTCTCTCTACCCTTCCGGTCTCCCTGTTTGCTCTAATCTCGATTTCCTTGTAAACATGTCTTGAAAGCCAAAGAAATCTGATCTCAAAATGGATTCCTGTTCTGGCTGTTGAGGTCTGCCAATAATTTGTACCATCTAAGGGCATCAGAAGCAGCTATTTTGACCATAACCAGATGGCTGCCGCTTCCCAAATTATCTGTGTCTTCAGTGTAACATTTTTTCATTTGTGTTATGGAACTTTTTTGTGAGCCTAGTGGTATTTTTTCTTTCAGCAACAAAAATTCCCCCAAGGAACATCTTTTCAGCATCCCCGTCAGCTTTTTCCTAATAGCTTACATTGTGAGGTTACAGTATGAACTGAATAATATGTTCAACTTTATAAAGCTGCAAGGAAACATCAGTGACTCCCTGGTAGGCCGTGCTAACCCGCAGATGAACTAGTCTGAATCCAGAGTCTTCATCCACAAACACCTCTCCCGACTCCCAGAAAAGTGAAAAGCAAACAGGAACAATTTTAAAGCATGTATTCTATGTACATGGACACATGTAAATATGCATACATCTATAAAGCCATACGTATATAAATTTTATATGTGGCTATGGATGCAGATAGATGTAGATTTGTAGATAGAGATAGTTGGGTAGGTAGGTAGATAAATAGACAGATACAGATATAGAACATTAAGGGAAATGTTAAGGTTAGATACAGATATAGAACATTAAGGGAAATGTTAAGGAAATAAGGTTGTACTAAAACCTGAATTTCAGCCAAAAGTGAGAGGATGGAACAAAGATAATTAGATCTTTGGATTTATTTCAATAAACAAGTAACAACTAGGGCTATTAATATGAATTAATGTGATTAGCAGAGGATTTAAATGCAAGCAATGGAAAGCCATAATTATTATTATTATTATTGGACAGAAAGTCATGAGATTATTCTGTCTCTCTCTCTCACACACACACACCAACCATGCTCCTTTTTTAGAATGACAGCAAGTTACATGCTTATCTTTTCTTCTCAAAGTCAATGGTGTAGTCATGGATTTATACAGAAACAAAGAAAAAGAAACTCATTGCATGTGTTAGGAACAGTTTGAAATGGATGTAAGGACAGGATTCACAAGAGGTAAAGCAAAAAGAAGGCACGCCTGAGCAGCACAAGTTGGTTCTGAGGACTAGCGGGAAGAAACCAGAGTAGCTGTGTGGAAGGCCCACTGACGGAGAAATTTTGAAGCCAGGCCGACAAGAGTGGCCTAGATCCAGCTTCACTAGGAAGCCACAGGGGGTTCTTGAATAGGAAAGTGACATGGCAAAAATGCTGTTTAACAAGATTAATTGGGCACAAAATTCAGAAGAGTTTGGAGTTGAGGGAGACTGGGAGCGAGGACCACATACAATTATCTCTTGAAGGGAGTTAGGCAGCAGAGGAAGAAAACCTCTGTGGAGACAAAAATCAACACATGGACCTCTGATTAGATAAGGAAGAGCGTGAAAAGGAGTCGAAGACGCCCTCAAATTGAATCTGGAAGGTAACAAAAACTACTTTGCACCTTTTATCATATAAAGGAGTTATTCTTGGTCAGGGTATAGCTCAGTGGCACAAGTGCCTGCCTGGCAAGCGCAAGGTCTTGAGTTTGATTCCCAGTAAAAAAAAAAAAAAAATTAAAATAAATAAGGAAGTTACTTGTAAATATTGAACACATGGAAATTTTACAGTTACTTAATAACAAAATGAAAGCTAATGACATATTTTTCATTTCAGCCTCTATAAAGTGATCACATGAGTTTTCGTTAAAGAGAATGAGGAGTAAGTTTGCTTTGAGAAGTACAGAGTACCTCTGCTCTACGCCACCCCCGCCCTCCTATGGCCATCTCTCCATTACTGCTACCCAAACCTAGCCTCACATACGTAACAATTAATAAGAATTCTATTACCTAGAATACGTAGAGAACTAAAAAATCAGACCCTCCAACTGTAAAGACCCAGTCCAAAAATGGGCATATGAAATGGACAAGACACTTCTCAGATGAAAAAGTAGAAATATCAAATAAATATAATAAAAAGTGCTTACCATCACTGGTCATTCAAGAGATGCAAGTTAAAACAACACTGAGCTTCCATCTCAGTCCAGGAAGAACGGCTATTATCAAGAAATCCACCAATAACAAATGCTGGAAGGGCTGTGGGGGAAAAGGAACCCTTCTCCACTGCTGGTGGGAGTGTAGACTGGTGCAGCCACTGTGGAAATTAGTGTGGAGATTCCTCAGAACACTAGGACTAGAGGTTCCACTGGACCCAGCTATTCCCCTTCTTGGTATCTTCCTGAAAAAATTAAAAGCATCATACCACAACACTATATGTGCTCCCGTGTTTATAGCAGCACAGTTTGTAATAACTAAATCTTGAAAACAACCCAAATATCCATCAACGAACGGATAAAGAAGAACCGGTTATTTTATACCATGAGTACTACTCTCCCATAAAGAAGAATGACCTTGAGACATCTCTAGGTAAATGGATGCACCTTGAGAACATACACTTAAATGAAATAAATTGAATACACATGTGTAAATACCACATAGTTTCCTTGATGTGAGAAACCAAAAGTGTACATAAGGACCGAATTGTATAATAGATATCGTGAAATAAGAAAATATTCAAATGGGAAGGGGAACTAGGGAGAGGAGAGGGGAAAAGGAAGGAAGGCGAAAAAAATGAGAAAAAAAATTAAGTCCTTGGATAGTCTCACCATACCACATGCCTTTGAACCTGGAACTCGCAACATCTTCTCACACACAGTTATGCTTTATACTGAGATCTCCCCCAAGAGTCTCCCGTGCTCAGAGGCAGGGCTTTTGAAAGCTGACTGAACCTGGGGGCCTACAGCTGACCTGCTGTTGAGAGGCAGGCAGGCTGGGAGAGCGGGTCACTGGTGCGTGACCTAGAAGGGACTTCTCCCGCCACTCCCTGCTTCCTGGCTGCCATGACATCGCGAGCTCATTGTCCTTTATGCTCCTCTCCCCTCCTGTACCTGTCTCGGAATGCTCCAACCGTGGACTGGACTGAAAACGTGAGCCAAATAAACACTTCCTCCTTTATGCTGTAGGTACTGGACCTTTGTCCCAGGGACGAAGAAAGTGACTGAGACACACACCTGCATGCCCCTCAGACCTCAGGCTTTCCCAAGCAGGCCAGGCACTTTCTCATCCCCTCATCTTTGCCTCTGCCGGTGTCCTGCCTGGAACGTCTCTCCCCTCTTCTGTGTGAAGAAACTTGTCATGCTGTGTGTTAAGACTCAGTATACCTTTGTCCCTCTAGCACAAAGTTGATTCACGATTGGCAAGACTTGATTCACTTGGCTTGAAATTATGACTGACTGAATACATGTTCCTCCACTTGCAGGGTGACCAACTCATCCAGACATGACCAGCACCATTTCCATTCAAAACAGAAAGAGCCCTGTCCCAGGAAACTCACCAGTGTTAGGCAAATTGGAGTGGTTATTCACTCTATCTGTCCCTTGCTATATCAGAAGTCAAAGGGAGAGAGAGCCTTTGTACTAGTTAGTTTTCCCGCACTGAGGAGCAATACCCAACACACACAAATTTAAAGAGAAGATGTTTATTTATTTATTTGTTTGTTTGTTTGTTTGTTTTCCAGTACCAGGAATCAAACTCATGACCTTGTGCTTGCCAGGCAGGCGCTGTGCTGCTGAGCTAAATCCCCAGCCCCGAGGAGAGGTCTAATTTGGCTTACAGTTTCCAGGAATTAAGTCCATGGTCACCTAGCTCCCAGGCAGAAACATCACAGTGGAAGGGCATGGCAGAGCAAAAATTTTTAGTTTTAGTGTCTGGGAATGGTGCCAGAGAGAAACAAGTGAGAGGTGATATATAGTACCCAGGCCACACCTCCGTGACCCACGCGGACACACCCAGGAGCCTACTTTAGTAATTTGCATGGTGTTTCTTAATTACCTATCAGGATTCACAGTCACGGCATCCTACTCTTGAAATACACAAGACTAAGCATGGCATTATAGGGTGCTATGCACTCACACTATATGTAAGACCTATTTCCCAAGCACACTATTCATAATTTTTTAAATCGTCACAGCCACCTGACAAGAAAGATGTTACTATTACTGAAAACCCAACACTATGCTCATCCCTTTCCAAAAAGACATAGGAGGAGGCCAAGCCTGGTGGCGCACACCTGTAATCTCATCTCTAGGGGAAGCTAAGGCAAGAAGATTGTAAATGCAAGATCAGCCTTGGCAACTTAGTGACTTAGTGAGACCCTGTCGCAAAATAAGAAATAAAAAAGAGCTGGAGAAGTATCTCAGTGTGAGGCTCTGGTTCAATCTCCAGTACCACGAAAAAAGGAAAACGAAACCCAGGAAGCACAGTGAGAAGGAAAGAGGCTTACGCAAAGCCAGCTCCCAGGAGACGGAAGCCCCATATTGCCACAAAACATCACCTCACTGAGCTGGGTGTGCGAGTTCTTTCCGTAGTAATGAATGAGGAGAAAGTGGGTACGATGGGAAAAGAGACAGCTCCGTGCTTGCCTATTCCCGCCCAGCCCTCTTTCATGCTCTCCCTTCCCTGTGAAAAAGAAATCAACCAGACTCCTGGGGTTGATCTGCATATTCTGTCCACTCACTAGAATGACTGAAGGGAGGGAGGGGTGGCAGTTACCTTCCCCCCATGCCTGAGAAAGTTTGAAGAAGCCATGAGTCTCTAAAGAAAAAAACTCCAACTTTGAAAATTGCATTTCTCTTGCTGGTTATGTTAGTATCATTCCATTTTACAGATGAAGAAACTGAGGATTAGTGAAAAGAAGTATCATGCATGGGAAAAGGCAGATCTGGGACTGGAATCCAGAAGGTCTGGTTTCTGAGCCCATTCAGTGAGCAACCCAGACATCAGAGGAGCCGGCTGATGTTGCTGCATGTTTGTTCTTCATGAAGAATTATTTCTTCTACATTCCAAGGATGGGAAGGACTCAGCACATGTTCACTGAGTTGAAGCTAATGATTTGACAGGTACCTAATGTAAAATTTAAGAAAAGTGGATCAAGAGTGAAGAAATCATGAAAGAGAAATATTAGGTGATTTTCACCACTACAAAAGAGAAAGCACAATGGCAACAGCACTTCTACGTAGACTGAAGATAAAATTACATCGAGTCTGGCTCTCCCCAGTCTCACCTCCTTTCAATCAGACAGAAACCAGGTCCTTTTGCAACGTTTGCTCAGAACATTTCCAAGTATTACTTCTCATTATTCTTATATTATTCCATTTGCATTTTAAGCATACAGTGTAAAGGCTTGAAAACAATGAAACATGCAAATAAGGAAGCTGAAAGCATTCTTTGAAAAGTTAAGTGATGAAAAGTAATGGCACTCAAGTTCTTTAACTGCAATACATTATCTGTTAAATCGACTTTTCTGTGCCTTCTCTGCCTCCCCCCTGCTTTTGTTACAGTCTGCCTTCAAGTAAAAAAAAAATCTACAGTAGCGTTTTTGTAGGGAAAACTCTAACTTTTAGAGTTTGAATTATTTATTTTTAATTTTATAAACATAGTGCCTTTCTTAAAAAAAGTTCAGCTTGGGTACATAATTCTCTGACAATTCTCTGTCATTGCTATTATATAAGGAATAGAGGCTAACGCAATATTGGATGTTCTTAAGGTGTGGGGGCTTTCTCTCATGAGGGTCACAGCCTTTCTTTCCAGGCCAGAGCTAGTGCCCTCCACCCCACTAAGGATGGTTTCAACTAACTGAATCAACTCATGGTCACTGGGGTTTCATGATGAAGAGTGACATCTGATCATTTCTATTTTAATAAAGTTACCTTTCAATCATTATCTTTAATATTCTGAAAGCTCTGAGAAGGAAAGGTACCATTTCTGCCTCATTCACCTGTTTTATTTTTTAGATCATAGCCTTTTCCTTAGGACATGTTCGCAGTACGTAACGATTGGATTCACCTTGGGGAGCTGGTATCTATACTCCACACATCCTCATCCTTTTCTCATCACCTTCCACTCCCTCCCTCACCCTCCTTTCTGTCTTGGTCACTGACACTTTTGCAAAAGATCCTTCTCCTTGTTCCTATTATCTTTTATTTTGCTCTATCACTTACTTATATTTTGGATCTCTCACATAAGAGAAACCATGCACTACTTAAGCTTGTCTGTCTGATTCATTTCACTTACAGTTACGGTCTAAAGGTGCGTGCATTTCCCCACAAATGGCTCAAGTTTATCCTTCTTTATGTTAGAGTAGTACTCCATTGTGTAGAAATAGCACATTTTTTATCCACTCATCTGGTTTTGTTTTTGTCAGCATGAAATTTATTTATTTTTAAATCTGTTATTGACCCAGTTGCAGAACAGATCATTCAAGTTCCATTTGTGTGACCTGGAGTTTGGTATGTATTTTTGCCCTCCTCACATTGTTTTCCTTTATACTTTGTTCAGCTTTCTCACTGTTTTGGGAGCCTGCTTGTGCTCAGAGTCTCCTCTGCACTTTTTCCTAGGTGGCCTTTTATCTGTCGGTGTCCTCAGTCCATCATATTCTCAGGGCCTTGCTTTATCTCAGTCCAACTTTCTGCCATGTTTGACTGCCATGTTGGTTCATCCTGTGCATGGCTACCTGGTTCTGCCATGTTTGTCAGCCATTTTGATTGGTCCTATAGCTCAATCGTTCAGTTCTATCATGTTTGCTTGCCATTTTTTTTTTTCAACTGACCTCATGGACACCAGGAAATCTCACCCTTATAGATAAGAGCTAAGCACCTACTGTTAGGAAACATATGGACCTCTTTCTGGCTTCTCTTCTGAATCAGGTTCGATCCCCTCCTCTTTCTTCTAACAGAAATTCAAGTATTTTCAAAACATGTGCCTAAGGGCCTGAGCCAAATAAAGGAATCAACTAGTAAAGGTCATCTCAAGTAGCTGTGAGTCAAAGTAGAGCTCTCTTTATACTTAAAACTTTTTCTCATAAATGTTAAAAAGAAGTTTCTATCTTTACTGACTTAAACAAAGTAATTATCAAACTTTTATTATTGGGAGAAATATAAAGGATACTGTTTCTCAAGTGATCAAAGGAGCTCCCAGGAGGCTCCATTCTAACCTTTTAAGAGTTTATTGTTTCTTTTTTTTTTTTTTTTGAGTTTATTGTTTCTGAGGGAGCCCCATGGGAGCTCTAGCCTAATCTTTAGGGCACAAGTCACTAATGGAACCACCAAGGGGCTCCACCTGGATGTAAGGGTCACCTCCCCCCCACCCAGAGTTCCACTCTAAGAAGGGGAAGGCCCTACCCTCCTTCCTGGGGAGCCCGTGGGCCACTCTGTGGAGAGTCCCAAGGCTACGAGACATACCCCCAAGACTCTACTCTTCTAGGAAAGCACCAGTGCCACCCTAGCTTCAAGCAGAGACATCTGCTTAGTGTTACTGAATTTCACAAGGGATACACTGTGAACTCAATAGGTCTCCTCTTTCTGCATGAGATGCCGTCTTAAGAACCCCAGACCTAGTTCTCTCTCTTTGTAACCCAAGACATGCCAGGAGAAACACCCTTCAGATCCCAGAGAACTTACCATAGGCTGTACCCTTAAAAATTTAGAATTTGATCCTTAATGTAGCTAATTGGAACCCCAGGAGCTCCATCTTTGTCTTTAACATTAATCTTCTACTGAAATACTTCTTGGGTCCAGTGTGAACTAGGAAATGGCAAGAGACAGGTACAGAACGGCAGTATAAACTGTGATAGTATTTTTCAGTTAGATAGATTCTGCAAAGGGCAAGGACAGTGTGAAGTCCCTTATGTTCAGCCTTTTATGGCTCTTTATCTCTGAAAAGGTCCAAGAACTCTGATATTTAAAGAGGCCTCCAAAAAGAAAAGTGCTGTCTCATCCTCAGACACCCACCTGTCTCTCAGAGGCACATAGGTCTCTCCTGCCTGTACCAGAGATCTCCAGCATTTTCAAATATGGCCTAATTCCTGGACATGACCTTTTCTGTGTTCAACAGTTGGGATCTGGATGAGGCTGAAAGGAGAAGGACTAAGAAAAAAGACAGGACAAAATTATGGCTGCTGCTGTTGGCAATGGTTTACACACACCCAAGTTTTCCAAGGGAAAACCCGGGGCCGATCAAGGACTGCAAGAAAACTGAACACATGACTGTACCAAGCCACCACCCAGACCTGCTGCACGTAAGATGGCCAAAGTGCCTGACTCACGGCACTGGAGAACTGACTGCCCCACTCCCGGAGAGGAGCTAAGCCATCCAGCACCCTCACCTCACTCTGATGGAAAGGACTGCAGGGGCCCAGGGCCGCTGGCAATGACCTTGTCTGCAGACGTCTCCGTTGTTAATTTCTTATCACCTTGTCTGAAATTCTGTATTGTTTTTATTGTTTTTATGTTGTTTTGTTTATGTCTGCGTGTTTGTTAGTATGTTTTGGTTCTTTCATCTTTAAAAATAAATTTTTTTAAAAGCTTTTGTTTTAGATGCCAGAATAAATGCTAGTAAAATGTGAGTCTAACTATGAAAAGTTTGTCTTTTCCTACTAAAGAAAATCTGCATCCTGTCTTTGTATCTCATCACCGCCAGCAATCTTTGGTCAGAAAGATATGGAGAAAATTCTATTCACTTAGCAAATCAATTCACTTTACACACAGAACTCGGGACAGTTCCCCCAACAAAGAAGATCCAAGTCATGCACACACTGGGAGCCCCAAGGGCAGATGCCACGCCCTGTGCCTCCTTTTTATGCTTTATCAGTGCTCAGAGCACAGCATTAGTGGATTCACCCAGTAGCCCTGGCAAGCTGATCATCCATGTGTTTCATCTCTGAGAAACTATTTTGACTTTTTTTTTTTTTTTTTTTTTTTTTCTTGGTCAAAAAGTGTTGGACCTCCTGGTTTGGTCCTCATATCTTATGTGTTTTCATCTTTCTATTTCTTACTATTATAGCTTTGCATTCTGAAAGAGTTGTTCTATGTCCCTCCAACTCTTGCCCTAAATTATCTTATGGACACAAAGATATATTTGTTCTTTAAGAAGTGTTTTTAGGGCTGGGGTTTTAGCTCAGCGGCAAAGCACCTGCCCGGCAAGCGCAAGGTCGTGAGTACGCTTCCCGGTACCAGAGAAAAAAAACGAAAAAAAAAGTGTTTTTATGATTGCTCTTACTTTACATGACACTTTTTTACTTTCTCTGAGAGCTGTTTTTAGAAGTTTTATTTTATTCCCTAAAAGATCTTGGTTTCTTTGGGGTTTAGGTTTTTTCTTTCTTGTTTTTCTTTCTTTTCTGTTTATCTTGAGGCTTCTCTTTCATGTGTTTGTTTGCTTCCTGCTTCCTAGCTATCCTATAACACTTAAGAAAAGGGGTGGGAGAGGCTGCGGGGTTCTGGTGCTGCCGAATAAGCCACTCTGTTTCCTGGAAGAGCTCTTGCATGAGTAGGAAACTGCATAGGGAACTATATCGATGAGTGAAACATAAACTGCAGGGTTTTTATTTTTTATTAGTACATGTTTGTAGTACAAGTTTACATTCCTTGTGGGGAACTGGTACAGGTACATAATACATCTTAATTCTTTTTTTAATCCTCCTTCTCTCCTTCCCCTTCTCCATCCATCTCCTGATTCTTTCCTTTTTCTTCTTCTTTTTACATGTTAACCACAGACTTCTTATACAGTGAGGATCAGCAACCAGCTTTGAGGCTGAAGATCCATATCTATGTCCCAGCCTGAAGCAGAGGAGGGCTTCCCTTCTGGGCATCAGCACCCATACCAGAGGCCTAATTCTCTGAGAGTTCAGTTATTTAAGAGATGAAGTCTCAGAATATTTTTCTGGAAATAAATGACTCTTTGAGTTTCTAATAATAGGAACCAGTTCAGACTAGTTTAGAAGAAAGGAAAAGCCTATGTTTTTAGTACAGGTGCCCAATCTCTTACGTCAATTTTAAAATCCAAAATGCTCTAAAAACTTTTCCTAAGTCTGAAGTAAATCTTTAGGTGGCAAACATAAGCTGAATTGACTGCAGCTATTTATTTATCTTCTTAGTGTAAATAGTTTAGTATAAACCATGTAAATAATAGGCCTTTATTTATCTACTTAGTGTAAATAACCAGAGCCTTCCCTATAGAAATGTGAGAATTTGATGCTAAGGTGATGTCCCAGGCCTTTCTGGAGTATTATGATGATATATGAAATTCAGATTTCCCCAAAATATCTTTCTTTCAAAGAGTTTTCTCAAAACAAAAACTGTGATCAAAAGGTAAACTGAAGATAAAAATAAAACCGATTTCCACTTTCAAATATTTGTGCTTATAGTTTTGCTGTTGAAGGCTTTATAGTTATATTTTATAACCAATATTCACATTTTTTTAAATTTAAACCTATGAAGTTTAAAAAAAACTCAATCCTAAATTTTAGCCACAATACTATTTGTATCTGAAGAGGAAAATTATTAATGATCCATAAATGCATTTGCTGTATCCCTTGGAGTGGATTACATCGAGTTTTCTTGCCCTCTCCCTGCTTTCTCTCATTCCGGGACCGCTTAACCCCGCTCCCCGCCCACGCCACCTAGGAAAACCCAGGCCTCACACAGGCCTCACTCCGCAACTAACCTACATCCCCAGCCGTCCCGGACCAGCTTTCGGAAGACCGGAAGCTATTCCTCCTAACATATGTGTAATAGTGAGTTAAAGTTGACTCTAAATTTATAGTGAAACACCAGGGTGAAAAAAATATGAAAATGAAACTTTTATTTGGAAATGGCTCTTCACCCAAAAATATTCACATCAGCCACACATAATTCACCAGTTACCTCAGTAAGGCAGAATCATTTTCCAGTTACATGTGGAGTCATAAGATGAAACTGCAATTAGCCTCCCTCTTAATACAGTTCAAAGATATTAATAATAAGGGGCTGGGAATTTAGCTCAATAGCACAGCGCCTGCCTGGCAAGCGCAAGGTCGTGAGTTCGATTCCTGGTACTGGAAGAAAAACAAAACAAAAACAACAACAAAAAAAAATATTAATAATAAATCCATGAGACATAGTTTAATTTAAAAAACTAGAAACTATTATCAGACATAAATCACCTAATAAAAAAGTCATTTATAATACACTCCCTAATTAATAATTTACTTTCTACAAAAAAAATTATCAAAAGTAATTACAATTAGACCATACTACTTCTTTTTTAAAGAAATAAGATAATACTTGGAAACTAGGATGATGTTGAATAACAAATTTAACTACTCTTATCACTTCTTTCTGTGAAAAGTATGATTAATTTTAAATTTTTTTAAATAGAGAGTTCTTTAGCTCATATTCCACTAACCTAGTAATCGTGATTTTGCAAATGGTAAAAACCTCTAAACATAGTCTAGGTTAAGTCTGTCTAAAAGAGATTTCCACTAATTTCAAAGGGCTTAGGAAATAACAACTAAGAGGTTAAGGTTTGAATAAGTGTTTAAAATTGCCTTAAGTTAGGCCACATTGAGTTCCTGAGCTAGTACCAATTTCTGATTAAACAAGAGATTTCAATGAAGGAGAGTAAATATAAACAGTCTCCTCCCAAGCAATAACCTTGTAAGAACATTAACTCTATACACATTTTTCATTAGCATATCTCTTCTTACAGTGTCTCATAAAAATTTCACACTTAAAAGTTACATTTTGATTGAGAAAACGAAAGAATAAACAATTTATAGGAAAAACTTATGAATATAAACAGTTGAGAGTGCCTACCGTTTTAAAGAATAGATGTAATTCTCTCCTGAGGGCAGGAGCAAAACTGGAAACTATTATCAGTTTGCAGTCTGGGGGCAAGTGGTGCTGGCTAATACTCTTAGTGCCTACACCACGCCCATCAGAGCTTGCGGGAACTAAAGACCCTCTTCGCTCAAGATCACCTTCCTCCGCTTGGACAGCCTACACCACACACAGATTTATGTGAGTAAAAAGGACCCAGCCTCCTCTGCTCCATCTCCGGAAAGGTTATCCATGCTTCCAAACTCCCTATAAAGTTGTTTGAGAACGCAGCTGAAATTGCTTTAGGGCTCAATTCATCCCTCTGCCTAAATCCACTTCTTTCCAATCCCTCCAAAGGCTTCAATCACAAGAGCACTCCCTCATAAATCCTCTATTTGCTAACCCAAAATTTGCTTCCCAGGGAACCCCAACTGTGACCATTAATACCCTTAAGTTGAGAAAACTAAAGATTTAGAAAAATTAAATATTTTAAAGCATAATTCCCTGAATCTCCTCTTCTATCCCCCAATTTAACAACTGAATTCAATGAGTCATGAAGAAAATGTGGAGAAGGAAGATTTTAGTTAAGACAGACAAGAATCACCCTGAGAAGCTCACCAGCAGTCCCACATTGATGGCGGCCAGTCTTCTGAAGCCAATGCGGTCCTAATTTGCTTGATATTGGTAGCAGTGGTGTCCACAAGGGGTATAACATCGTCATTAACAACATGGAATTAGGCATCCAACAGACCTGGATTGGAATTCTTTCTTTACAATTTTCTGGATGAATAAGCTTAGACAAGTTCCTTAACTTCTCTAAGATATAACAATAAATATAGTACTTCACAAAGTAGCTGGCACATAGTAAGCACTCACTAAATGGTGCACATATTTAATTTTTAAAAAAATACTTATTGTTAAGAAAGCAGAAAGAAAGATGATTTCTTCCCAGTTAATCTCCCAACCTGACCGCTGTTGTTGTCAAGGGAAAGATAGTATCTGCTCTTTGGTTTTCAGTGATCAGAAACGAGAACACTAAGTGTTCATGAGGAATAGAGGAAGAAGTACAGAAAGAGCCGCAAATCTGCTTCTTCTGGAAAGATGGGTAGCAGGTGGATATTTTTCATTTGACACACTGCATGACCTTTGAAATATGGACTGAACTTTTATACCCACAGGCATAAGAAATGGACAAGCTCATTTTCAGGTGCTTAAACCAAGCATGTAAAATTTTAAAAACTAAGTGTGGAAGAATTGCAAGTTCCACCATGACAGACTAAAGAGAACAGGAAAACTCTACCTCCCAAAAGTAGCTATATAAAGTTCAACAAAACAGTCCAAAGCAGCCATCTCAGTTGTGGAATTTGATCAAAGATATACAACAAACTAAGCAGCATTTATTCTGAAAGTTACTTGTGTTTGCATAAATACATCCCAATTCTGACATTTTGCCCAGGGTGGGAACCATTTCTTCTTTAGTTTTCAGCCCAGTAATTCAGCTAGCATGGAGCAACGTGTAGAAATAAGCTCCGAGGCTGCTACAGAGGACACACGATCTGAAGCATTATTAGTTAAAAAGGAGATCTCAATGGAAAGGAAGGGCCAGAGCTATATTAGCCTGAAGTTACTGGTCTACTGGGGGCAAGTAATAGTCTCACAGAATTTTAACAGATATTTGTGGACCATGACATGTCCTTGGGGGACCTGATAAACTCTTCAAGTGTCCTGGGTTAGCCCAATGCTATGTTCCTGCATAGATACCCATACATTCCTGGCGGACAAAAGCTGAATCTAAGCACAGCAAGAGAAGACTCAAGAGAACCCAACCGAAAGGAAGAGCTCACACAGACTTGAAAATAACCTGAAATTTGAATATACTCCCTTGCCTGCTCACAGATACATCAGAAAAGAATTTAAGCCGTTCTAGATCAAGGAGTTTGAGCACAGCCTCTGAACAATAGTTGAGTGAACACTACATAGTATAGAGATAATGCCCTAGAAAGCCAGACTTCAAGATAAAAAGAAAAATAAATTGAGCAGAAACATCTAAAGCCACATATTGCAGAGGTGATGGACTTCAAAGACTTCATCCAGGAAAGTTGCTAAAATAAGCAAACTAACAAGCAAAAACACAAATTCCTCAGGGGATAGAGTCAGAATTCAAGATTGGACAAAATGTCCAATATTCAACAACAAAAACCTACTAAGACATACAAAAATTAAGACTCATACTGAAACAATAAAAACAGTTAATAAAAATGGCCTCTGAGGGAACAAAGATATTGAATTTAGCAGATAAGGCTTGAGAGCATTCACTACAAATGTTTAAAGAACTAAAGGTAACTGCTTAAAGAGTTAAAGAGAAATATTACAATGCTTAGCAAACAGAGAATCTCAAAAAGAGGAAATTATAAAAGATACAAGGCAAAATTTTGGAGTTGAAAAGTATAATAACTGAAATAATAATTCACTAGAGCGTTTCAACAGGATACATGATAAGACATAAAATATGGAAACTTTAAGATAAATTGATAGAAATTATCCAATCCGAAGAACTAAGAAAAAAATGAACACACCTTTAGAGACTTCTGAAGCAGAACCAAGCATATAACATATGCAAAGGTGTTTCAGAAGGAGAGAGACAAAGGAGGAGATAAAAATGGAAGAAATAATGGTCAGAAACTCCCAAATTTGATGAAAAACATTAATCAGTAGATTTAGGAAGTTCAATGAAGGCCAAGTAGGATAAATATAAAGACCTGTATACTTGGTAATATCAAACTATTGTATGATAGACACAAAAATTTTGAAAGCATCAAGAAAGAAATGGTCCATCTTGTACAGGTGAACAACAGTGCAATTAATAGCTAACTTCTTATCAGAAATAATGGAGCACAAAAGAAACTGGAAAACAAATTGGGAAAATTTTCTGAACTGTACACTTGCTGTAGCTGAATTTTATGGAAGGTAGATTTTATGTCAACAAATCTGACAAAAGCAGCCTAAAAGTGGGAGAGTGCGGCACAGGCACGGCTGGAGCCATTCCTGGAAGGATTCTGCCATTCCGGTTTGCTCCTTCTTGCCTTTTGTCCTTTTTCTTTATCCTCCATCACCATCTTTTCCTTTTCCCAGGCCATAGCTTCAGTAGCAGCTTCAACCCATAGAGACTGTTTAGGTTCAGAAATAATTCTTAAAGATGCGGAAGATTTAGCCCTGTTTCAGTTAGAAATCTTCCAAGATAGGACTTCTCTGTGTTCAGATCTTTCCCTTTTCTTTCTTAAGGAAGAATTTCTACTCCCAATGATCACTCTACCTTCATAAATTGTTTTCAAAAAGAAGCCAGCAGGATCATCAAAACCACAATTTCAAGGTGCCTACTATTCAAGCAGGGTCAGATTAAGAAATCTGAAGGAGCGATGTTGTCTGTATTACCTGGTTTTGGCTCCACAATTTAGCACAGTACCAACGTTTATGCAAACCTAGGTGTCTCAGCAGAATGGTCTTTCATTCAAGTATGTTCTTGTGATGTACGCCAGTATTTTCTGTGGGAAAAATTATTTCATTTTTTTCTGTGCACTGATTTGGAAAAGGTTTCAGAGGAAGATTCTTTAAAAATTACCATACTCTAAAGGCAGCATCTTTCTGTAAGATTAGTTAGATACGAGGGAAATTGGGCAGCTTTTCAGATTAAAACTGAACATGACAGATAGAGGCTAGCATTAGGTGGGAAAAGTTACACAGTGTTCTTGGAGCCTGGTGCTGATACTGTACTGGATAAGTTGGTACACTTAGTTGGTGCAGTATGCTAAAAGGACATTCAAATTAAGCTCCTTTTTATAACGCTGAAAGGACATGATGTGATTTAGGCTTCACGAAATAAACTTTTATCAAAAATGAAATATCAGTTATTAGAATTCTACCCAAGGCAGCAGCTTGATCTGCTGGGAAATCTAAGGTAGCGAGTTCTAATAATATGAAAGCCTTATTCATTCTGCTTGTGGTGCTAAGATGGTAACACAGCATACATCGTGGCTTTAACATTCATTGGGATTCAGTTTTCTCATCTGTACAGTGAAGGCACTAGTCCATCTGACTTTGAGTCCCCTTTGGAGCTTACAGATAAACGAAGCTTGTACAATAGTTGCAAGCCTCCCTTCTATTTTGTTGATTGTTAACTGATAAATCCTATTTTAAATGTTTTCCAAGGACCAGTTGTCAGCCTCCCTGAACAATCTGGCAGGCGATGATCCTACATCACAAATCACAGGGGTTCCAAAGACACCAGGGAACAACTTGTTATAAAAATTTACCAAATTATTTATACTGTTGTCACTTCTAGCACCAAAACATAATTGGATATGAAAGTTTGAGATTAATATCCACACAATTGTCTTATTGCAGACTTTTTCTTTCTTTTCCTATGGAGTTGTGTCTGGAATTTCATCCCAAGATATTCAAAATATTCCTCCCACCTTCCAGGGAATTATTAAATGATTCAGTCAAATATGAAGCAATATCAATCCACCAGCCTTTTCTACCCAAGTTATTCCTTGCCTGTGTGCCTCAGAAAATGGACCCTTTGTGCTCCAACATTCTCTTGCAAGGAATTTCCCAGCCTCAGTAAGAGACTTGGGGAAATGAATCTCGCAAAAACACAGAGGTTCAGGATCTACTCCAGGGTGTACTGCTTCACTCTTCACAGATAGTGTCGAGCACAGGATAAGCAATGAGAAAATGAGAGAGAAAATAAATTCACAAACGGAGAACTTGCTCAATCTGCTCCTGACAGTGAGGAACTGTATGGCCCTCTCTGCTTCCTGAGATAAAGTTCCTATTTTTGCATTTTTCTACAGGACTTCATGGCTGAAAGGTTTAGATTTCAAGCTCGCTATTCTCCTGAATCAGTTGGTGGAAATTCTCTAATTTGCATTAGCTCTAGTCTGCTCCTGGGAGCCTATCCAGTAGAAAAGGAACAGAGAGATTTGCATTTGGGCTCACTGATTTCTCACAATTTAATCAGCAGGTGAAAGAAAATCATCTAGCAAAATATTCATTATCGTTAGATGATTCTAAGCTGCCAGTAGCCAGGCTCTTCACATTTGACAGAAAAGCAACATTTGCCTCCCATTATAGGTCTTTAGAGCAGCCGTATAAAACCCAATGCTTTATTTCAGAAAATAGATAGCACCGACCTCTTACCTATCTCTCTAACGTCAATACTAATGTTTTCTATGCAAATTTAACTCTTAATAAATGAACAGAAACAAATCTCTACGTATTTTTATTTACTCTCCTGTGGATTGAAGGCCATTTTACTGTCCTTCATATCTGTTAGCTGTATCGATTCTCCGAGAATCCAGAACAGGGGCCAACTAAAGATGCATGACAACTGGCCATGATTTAGAGACGCTGTGCTGGGAGAAACTTTTCATGGTCACACGCTCCTCTTTGCCGAACCAAAGAAAGCTTCTATCAGTTCTGTGGTGGAAGGGATAGACTACCATCTGTGATTTTTAATGAAAGATGATCCCAAGCCAGCTAACCCTCACCACAGCAGCTGGGCTCCGTCTCCAAAGACAGTGATAGGGGAATCATTGCGTGCATAGCACTGCTCTCAAGAATCTGATTAGACACACTGTGGTAACCAAAAATGTGAACAAGCCCATTACAACTTTACAAAGTGAGATTTACTATTCTAGTCTCAAGTCCACATATTTTCTAGATTTCATGAGCAGAAAGCCATTGTTTCTCTAACTTTCCCAGAAGCAAACTAGTTTACACTATCAGTCTATAAATAAAAGTAGGGAAGGAAAAAAATTAAATGGGGGTATGAAAATCAAAGCCAAGGCTATTTCTCACCATCGCTCTAAAGAGATGGCCCAGGAGGACAGGCACTACACAGGGAGAACTAATAACCTATGCGACAGGGTAAGGTCAGAAAGGAATCAGAAGAAAACCAAAATCTTGTGAAGCAGAAAGGGCAAAGTAGCATGACTAATTAATTTAATGAATTTAAGAGTAACTAAACCTTTCCCACAATGTTCTCTGAAACAAAGCCCAAAGAGTCACACCATTTTAGAAGATCAAGGGAGCAGAACCCCATCAAAAGCAAGGCCCTACAGACTAAGTAAACCACAAGGCCTGGGAAAAGTTCATCCAATTTGAGAATATAGGCAACGTTGTCAGAGTTTCTCAGTTGTTGAGATAGATGAGAAATCTTTTATTTTCAGTGCTGAAGATGGAACCGGGAACCATGCACAGGTTAGGCAAGTGCTCTCCCACTGAGCTCTTCTCCCAGCCTGAGAGATGCTAAAAACCTTAAATAAAAGCTCGTCACTTTTTAAAAGACAGGCAGCCTAAGCAAAACACCTGTGCACATAGACTTAAGCCATGAGCCACCAGGTTGCATGCTCTCATTTCACCAAATGAGAGCACTGAAACCTAAGGAGTTTATATTCAAACTCAAATATCTCTGTAGGCAAATCCAGGTCTTTTGATTCCAGTTCTGTGTTCTACCCATGTCCTTTAGTAACTGGCTTACCCTTATAATGTCAACAATGCAAAGACTCTGTTGGGAAGGAAAATAATACTACAGATGGTGAGAGCCTTCTATTCTCTCACATTAGCTATCCAGAAAAGAATCGGAGCCAATGCAATAGGCATGTGTTATGCTGTGAGAAGAAAGATGCTTAGAACTGCAGCCACAAATCTTTTCAGAGATACACAGGGCACTTCTCAGATTAGAGTCTGACTCAAGGAGTGCAAAGCATCTTCTTCTAGGATTGTGACACTTTCTCAAAATGACAAATGTGTTGACATAAGGCAATAAACACAACTGACCAGTATTTTCTAAGAAGATTTTACTCATTAATGCCTTGAAATAACAAACACTATTTAAAAACATTTAAAAATAACTTATACTGCGGTATTTACTTGTTCTTGTTGAGAACTGCATACAAAAATAGCCACTTGCAAAGATTTGCATAAGACTGCACTATGTTTTTAAATAAAATAGGGACCAGTTCTCTACGGTTGGAGTATAAACTCCACAAGCCTTCCACAAAAGGAGATAATACAAGCTAGGGAAGATATTTCTTTTTCGCAGAAAAAAATGTAATGTTCCCTGAAAGAATGTTATTGGGTGCCGTGGTTTGCATCTTGCAAGGGTGTGGAATGCGCTATGTGTGCATAATAGATCTGCTATAAAGTTGAGGACTGCTATTTCCCAAGTGTGCCTTAATGGAGCCTTTCGTCATGGGCTTCAAGATAAGGACTTAAGTAACTACAAATATAAGAGAAATTGCGAAGTTTTGTTTCAAATAGACACATTTACTTACAAATAAGACACATATACATATAACCCATAGATATTTTATATATATACATATAATAAAGTTGAAATCGAGAACAGCTCCGCACATTCACTGATGGAACTTTTTCATGTTTTATTTAGAACTGTTATAACCACAAGTGAAGAGGGCTTGGAGAAATTACAGAAGAGTTTACTGAATTTCTGATCAAATGTTGTTGTAGTTCAGTTGCTGTAGTCACGCCGCTGCACAGTCTCCAGCAAATCTGGGACCGTGAAATAAATTATACTGACCACGGACCATACAACTAAATGTCCTCTTATGTTATCAAAAGGAATCGAGTTAGGATAGTACATTGTAAATAGCTGGTCACATAATCAGACATTAAGCTAGAAGGTCATTTTGTTAGGACGTAGGCACTTTAAAAAAGATCCAGGAAGACAGGAAACTGAACCAATCACTAAATACTACCATGATCTCATGCTTCATTTTGGGAACAGTGTAGAGGCAATAAAGAGAATTTTTGGACTATTTTAGATACAAGTATGCAAGGATGGTGAGCTTGCTGTCTGCAGAGAAGCTAACTGCTCCCTTATAAATGTCAGAACCAACTTCAGAAGGACCTGGGCCAATATAACGTCATCTCAAAAAATAACAGCTATTATTATAGATCATGTGGCAAATGGTATTTTGAATCATACCATCCATACCAACTTAAGTTTCTAAAAGGTAAAGCATGTAGTTCCATAATAATTCAATGGCATGTCTCTAAGCAGATTCTTAAGTCCCAACATTCAAATAGATAGCAACTTCTGGAACACTAGTTTTTTAATTATATTTCTCACAGCAGGAAATAATTTTGCTCTTCCTAACATGCCATACTTCTTTCAGGAACGTGAACATTCCAACTTTATATTATAGCATTTTTTTCTCTGGTGTGTATATTCTTTAAAGTCAAGGGCCAAGATTTATTCATCCGATTTCCCTTTCATTTGTCCATTCAATAAACTAATCTATTCATTGAGATAATTCAAATTGTTTTAAAAACATAAGAAATATGCTATCTGCTTTCTCTCTTTCACACGGTTTTACCTATTAAGTGTTTGTTTTTTTTTTTTTCTAGCTAAGTGGTCTGAATTTCGTGGTCTCCCCCTTGATTTTCCTGGATTTAGTGTTGCAATCAAGGGAAAATAAAATACTGGCTTCAAATCCTGTTTACAACAGAAATATGGCCCTTAAATCCCCTCTCTATGTGTAATGGCAGACAAGAGCTCCCATCTTCTCACGGAGAACTTACGAGACTTGCAATACCAACCCCTTGTGTCATGAAACTTAATCCCTCAGCGTCTGGCCAAATTTAAATTGGAACACATCCACTGTGCTTTCACAATTCAGCAAGATGCAAGCAGGGGTTCTGGGACCATTTGTCTCACCCTTCTCCGTTAGTGGAGGTCTCGTCTCCCTTCTCCCATGGGAAATACCCTTGGGCACGGTCACTAAGCCGCTGCACCGTTTGTGTGTTCAGTTCGAGCTGACAGAGTCAGACTCCGGCTGGGTTAGGGCAGAGGCTGTGCCCAATCTCTGAGAATCACACCTCTGCTGTTCCCCTACCTCATCCATCTCCACACCAGTTTTCTAAGGAGCATATGGCAACAGAGAGAGATCAGAGCTGGAAGGCAGAAGACCTGGATTTTGCTCCTAGCTGTCACTACTTTTGGTGAAAGTAATCCTTTAAACCTATTTCCTCATGAATAAAATTAAGCATTTGGTAAAAATAACCCCCAATGTCTCAATCTCTTAGAGCTACCATTTTTCATCTACTAAATGAGGCCCTTATATAGATGAAGGTAAATATAGAAATTTAATTCTTTTGTCACTCTTCTAGCTCGAATGCACCAGAACAGTGCCTCCACTTTGTAGGCACACAGTAAGTGCTTAGGGAGTGAATCAAGGGGTTCTTTCAACAGGTGTAGCATGAATGTGATTCCTTCTTAATGGTTGGCCACACTGTTGCCAACGAAGGGGATGACCTGATATTCTGCCCATCTACGGAGCAGTACCAGTCGTAACAGCTGCCCCCCATTTTACATCTTGCCAGTTTATCTCTGGTGCAATTTAACACCATGCCAATTTTGAAAGGGTCCTATGGTTTTGCCCCAAATCATCTGACTCCCTAAAGTCATGGTAGAATTATTGGATTGCCGAAATGACCCCATTTTCAGCATGGTACACCCATATTTTCAAAGATGCTACTAAATATTGACAACAACTAGCAACTGAAGAACAAAGACACTTATTTTCACAAGGCTGTCAGGCAAAATCTACCAAGACTAAACTATCTCTAGTCACCCCTTTGGCCTAAGGTATACATGATCAAAAATCCTGCATTATTCAAACTGTCTGTGGTGAAGAAACATATCAAAAGATCATACCAATTTTTGATTTGGAAGATGTATCTTCTCCTTACCCTGTATGCACTTCTTATCAAGGGCATTATTTCCCAAAGCATTTTCCCCATAACCTTATTTCTCTCGGGGGGCAAAGATATGTGGGGAAAATACTGAATCCATAATTAATATTATCGAGTTAGAAGTCCTGGTAAGTTCTATAGAAAAGAAACCAACTTGTTTTTCTAGTATTTCTCCAATATATTCTTTAGGAAACATTTTACTTTTCTAGTGTTATAATTTGTGTCTAGATAATTAAAAAGCCTCAGGCAGTTTTAGATGGGCCGTTCTCAGAGGTGGCTGAATCTGGAGTGTGTGACTGACTGGTGGTGCAATGCTGAGGTTAAAGGTGGGTGGGTGCTGGATCAGTTCGCTGATCAGATTGGCACTGCCCTAATCCCAGCGGCCTGGATGGAGTATAAAAGGAGCAGAAAGACAATGTTAAATTTGGTTGTTGATTTTGCTGTCTTTGGCCACTATGACCTGTGGCCCCTCTGCCATGTGCCACCGTGCCTTGAAGCCAACCAATTGTGGACTGAAACCTCTACAAACTGTGAGCTAAATACACCTTTCCCCCTTTAACTTTGGGTCTCGAGTATTTTGTCTCAGCAACAAGAAAAGTAACTAAAACATCTAGTAACACTTATAAACATCTCCGAAATGAAGAAACACTGAGAACGCTCACAATTCTAACTGGAGGCAAAGAAACAAATACGATAAAATTTATTAAGAAATAGCAACCTTCAACCTTCCAATTTACCTATGAATAAACTGCATAATGGAATGGCAGCTCCAGCTCTAGTAGATGCTGGCATTAAACTACCAAAAGCAGGGCCCCAGTAAAAGGTCTGGACCTCATCTTTTACAGCTAAGCTTAGGAGTCAAGGAGGAGGATGTATCTGATAGATTAAAGTGCCATACAGAAAAGAGCTTCTGACCAATGAGGAAAAACCTCCAGCAAACACGCAGACAGCAGACCACCTTATTCCTGCCAGATAACTCTTGACAGATTCATTTGAAATATCACAGAAGTTTTGTTTTGTTTTAAAGCATGTATTCACATTGGAAGGAAAACGCACATCTTAAATGTATCCCATTTGGCACATCTGTGAAAGAGCAACAGGAAAAGATTGAGTCAAAGCCTGGTGTAACTGATGGGGGTGGCACGTGAGACTAGAAAGTACCTGTATTAGAGAACGATGTCCAGACAGGACTGATTCTGTAGTAGGCATGCTGCTGCTCCTAAGAAAGGCAGAGTCCCCTACCAATGGGAGATGTTCACAGGTCTCGCAGCAGCTTACCACAACCACATATGCTTGCTGGTTCATGATTGGACAAGGACACAACGGAATGTTCAGTGTCAGGCACCTGGGCACCTGCGTCTTACTAACAGGTCTCCCGTGGACCCTCTGCATTCAGAGCTCAGAGCCATGCTTTGTTCTTCTCCACAAGATGTTTAATTCCTCTGTCAGGAAAAGAAGAGAGGCCAGAAATAGCAAAAAGGAAAAACACTCAAGTTTCTTGCTTCTGTGGCAATCTTCACTGTCCGACGGGAACTCCCCGTGCAACTTGGTAATTCATTGCAGGTGAAGACTAAGCAGAGCCGGAGGAAACTCATTTTCAGCCCAAACACTGTACAGAATAGTCCTGATCCTGGTAACAGTGAGCAGAGCAAAAGCAAGAAGACTTCTAGAAACTCAGGAATGGTTTTTGCAGAATATGGTGATTCCTTGCAGCAGTTCATTGTAACCCAAACCCCAAAGACCGATCTATCAACACCAGAACAGGAAAACGTCTTGATTTTACAGAGCTCTTTGTTGCAATGTCCACTATAGAGTTCCAACTATTTCTTCCCATCCAGTAGACATTAATAATGCCAGCTAACATTTACTAAGCTCTCCTTACATGCCAAGCAACATGCAAAGCGCTATAACTACAGTAGCTCAGTTATTCTTCATTATGAACTAAAGAGGTGAGTAACATTATTCTCCTTATACAAAGAAGAAAGTCAGGCTTGGAAAAGTGAAGTAACTTGCCCAAAGTTACACTGCTAAGAAGCAAGTGACGGAAGCAGGGCCAAGCT
The DNA here is from genome assembly GCF_000276665.1 of Chinchilla lanigera. NCBI lineage: Eukaryota > Metazoa > Chordata > Mammalia > Rodentia > Chinchillidae > Chinchilla > Chinchilla lanigera. The sequence continues at coordinate 13,766,021 of NW_004955440.1, forward strand.
GGTTGCTATCTGACCATGACCCCTGTTCTTATCACCGGCATCCTAGGCAGTGTCAGCCTGCCTGGATAGACAGTTTAACTACTAGCCACACTGCTTCCAGGAAATGCTTCTGGGCAAAGACCAGGCAGAACGCTGCATCTTTCTCTCCACGGACAGATGTTAGGGCTGGCAGGGTCTTCTTCCTTTCTTGATTTCCTAAGGCAGAGTAACATCTACTCTGTGGGTTAAGCATCTTCAGAACTTATACACCTCCAGGTGATCCAACTTTTCTATTTTCTTGGATTTGAAAGCAGGATCCTTACGCAGCACCACAAGAAGTGTGCATTGAAGAAAACACTAGCTCATCTACGGTGGGTGCAGGTGTCGTTGACTTGACCTGCACCCTCATTCCGCATCTGGTGGTGTCCTCGGTGACACGGTAGTCAGCCCTGCTGCTCTTTCCTGCAGATTCTCCCTTCAACTTTCACACTGCATTTATCTCACTGAGGAATGAGCCCACTGTCTGTAGAAAGAGATCCTGGGCCTCAGCCCTAGAATAGGAGGAATAATACGACCCTTTCCTCAGTTGCCTGTGGCTGAATAATAGTGACCATTTGCAAGAAGGGATTGTGAGTTCCATTCCAAACAGGTAAACCATCATTTAATCAATTTTGCTTTGTACAGCAGTTTCCAGGTCTCTAAGGACTGGCCATACTAACAGTGCTTTGCTGATCTGGTTTCCACACACACAAAAAAAAATCTATTAAAAGCAAATCCTTTAGAACAGATGTGTTGACAAATCCCTGTCCACAAAGCAGTTAAGCTATTTAACAAAAATGTTGGTTCAGTGTTTGTTCTATCTTTTGTAACTGTATGTGTTTGTTGAGCCTCCGCAGAGGTGCTGGAGGAGGTGGGGCAGGAAGAACGGGAAAAAAGCATTGGCAAAGCCAGGTGAGGAAAGAAAACAGCACAAGATGCACTGAGAAGGAGTCAGGGAGGGAGAGAAAAGACAACAGGAAGGAGTGAAAACCAGAGCTTCAGAGGTAGTCGCCAGAAAGCAGGAAAAAAAATGACATCATGGTATTTGCCTGTCCGGGGAACGTCAGTCCCAGTGAGTCTTCTCCCAGGGTAGCATTCTTAAATTCTCCTCCACACACACCTTTTCCTTCCTCAATGTATGTATCCTTTATTTTGGAAAGAATCCACTAGATTCTCCAGGCTAAAATCTGTGAGTCTTCTTTGATTCCTCTCTTTTTCTCACACCACCATGGAGTAAATCACCGAACTGTGCTAACGCTTCCATTTTATTGGTGCTCAAACCAGTCCCCCCCTCCACCACTGTCATCGTCCGCTAGGCCACCCCAGTCATCCCTACTGCCTTCAGTCACTCGGGCTTCCAACTCACTTCCACCCAGAAGCCCAGGTATGTTACCAAAAATGCAAAGATCACCTAAACGCATCCAGAGTCTTTCTACTCCTACGGCTTTGACCCTCTTCTCATCTCCGATGCAACGTGATGCTTAAATCCCTTAAATGGTTCTACCACGGCATTCCAAATAAGCTCCAAGCACTGAGAATGACAGACAAGACCCACTGGGATTAGACCCTGCCTACCTTTCAACGTCATCTTTTTCCCGGTCTCTCTTACCAGTTTCCAGATTGACTCAATCCCCCTTACCAACTCCTCCTTCCACCAACCTTTCAGTTCTTCAGTTCTGATAGTGACTAAAATCAGGAACAAAGCAAGTTTACATAATTTTAATCCAACCAGTCCAGTTGAATAACTCCCTAGATCCCTCGGTATCTACAGGGTCATGCATGTTCCAGCACTGCTCCATAATACCAAAATCTGGAAATATTCAAGTGACTTATATGAAAAGGGTATAGTATTTGCATATAACCTACACACATCTGCCATATACTTTAAGTGAGCTCCAGATGGCTTGTAATACCTAATATAACACAAATGCTATGTAAAGAGTTACGCTATATTGTTTAGAGAATGATGACATGAAGCAAAAGTTCTGTACGTGTTCAGTACAGATACGAAGTCTTCAGAATATTTTGATCCTCGGTTGAATCTAAGGATACAGAACCTACAGATATGGAGGACCAACTGTATGTGCACATGAGGGGGAGAGAGATAGAGAGACAGACAGAGACTGACCACAGGAACTGTCCCTCCCCTGAGCTCGCACATTCTTGTGCTTTTTCTCTAGGAGTCCTTGTCACTGTCACCTTTTTTTAATTGCCAGAAATTTTATTGTTGTTATGGTTTGTGTCTGGATGTCCCCACAAAGCCCATGGGCGGGCTTCTAGAGTTTATGACTGATCTGTGGACCAATGCTGGCATTATGGATGTGAGCGCCACACCTGCCCCTGGGGCCAATAGTTTGCATACAGTATAAGGGAAGGAAAGAGGCTGCCTGCTGCTCTTCCGTTTTGCTCTTGTGGCTTTTGCTATTTTCTGCCTCCATGAGCTGTTGCCTTCTGCCATGTGCCACTCTGCCTTGGAGCCAGCCAAGTATGGACTGAAACCTCCACACACTGTAAGTTAAGTAAGCCTTTTCATCCTTAATTTTGGGCGGCAGGTATTTTGTCTCAGTAATGAGACAAAAGTAGGACAAATGTCTTTGGAGCAACAATGCTATCTGGATATCCTAAACATAAGCCTGATGCTCTCTATTGCTTCATAAATGGGAAGAATCCATGCCAACACCAAATGTCTGAATGCTGAAAAACTATTATTATCTTCAAGGAGTACACACACAAGAAATAAGAAAGGTAGGGAGTAAAATTCCTATGTCCTGCAGGACTAGATTTTTACTTTAATACAGTTTAAATTTAACAAAACCAACTGAACCCATTTGGATGATTAAAGTGGAATTTTTGCCCACAAATAAGAATAGCACCTTTAAAAAGCAAAAGTATTGCATAGTGCTTGAATTGTTCTCACTGATAGAATCCTATCTGCAGTTTAATCACAGTGTTTATTGATGTTTCCATAAATGTTTCTGTACTAAAACACAGTTTATTTTCTGGACCAGAGAGCTCTAATTTCAACCACCCCAGAGAATACCCATCATTTTCATCCAATTCCTTGACTTCATAGGAGGTCTTCCTTTCTCCTCAGTGGAACAAATGAACCATTTTCCATCATTTAAGCTCACAGTAGCTGCTAGAGAGAAAATCCTTTGCACCAGAGAAAACAATTCATTAGGCACTCAACAATACTACACTAAGTACCAGGAGGAGAAATTAAGGACTGAGATAAAGACCCTGGTATTGAAGAACATCCATTTTTAGATGCAAATAGTCAGCAGTCTTAACTGCTCTCCATATTCTTCTCAACCTATAAACCTCTTTTCACTGTCGGCTATTTCTTTTCCTTTTCCGCTTTCCTGGTTTCTCTGTCTATTGGCCCTAGGCCTGACTTTAACAGTCTCAAATATCCGAAATCTCCCAAGGCAGTGCCAAATATTTCCCTTTCCTCTTTCCTCAACTCTACTGCCTCCCCCAACCTTACCCCTCGCACTATAATGAGGAAACTTTGTGCAAATTATTTAACTTCTCTTCATGCCAACTTCTGCTGATGAAAGGCATATCTGTACACAATTATGTAAGTTTAATCTATCAGATGAGATAACGAATATAAAGTATGTTCGCACCGTAAGTGATGCACACATCTCATCATTTAGGATACTTCTGAAACTAAAAATATAAGAAATAAGCCTGTGGTAGCACCTGGACTGCAACAGCTCATTTGCTCTTGATTTCCAGCTCTGTCCAAATGTACAGTCCAAAGTTAATCTCTAGTTTTAAGATTATATAGGGTTGGTGGGGGTAGGGGGAATCAGGGGAGATTAAAGTTGAAAGGAGAGGTAAATTCAATGATGAAAGAGAGTTCCACACAATCCTTTGGGGAGGCATTGCTACTTTGGACATAGTGACTACAGTAATATTTAATGCTGTTAATAATAAATAGGTAGTATTTATTAAGCAATTTATTATGTATTAGGCACTCTTTTAAGTGCTTTCATGCATTAACTCTCTATCTTCCCTAAAACTCCATGAGATAGAAAATTGCTGTTACTTTCATTCTACAGAGAAAGTACTTGAGGGACACAAGTGCACTTAACTCAGCAATCTGAGTACAGGGCCCACACTCTTGGCCATCCACTTGCACTGCTGTTGAAGAGAGCACTGTTCTTAGGCACATCGGTTATAGCACCAAACAGCCGACAAGCCAAAACTGCTGTGGCACTTACAATTACTCTCAGATTAATGAGATAATAAATACCCAACACAGGGTAAGCACACAGTAGATGTTAGCTAGCTACACAATGGCTCAATTTGCTTGTCTTTGCTTTTCAAACAATGCACTAGCTCTGCTGATTGTCCCAAAGCGAAACTATTTTTGAAGGCAATATGTTTAAAATAAGAGGCCAAGTGTTAGCCACCCTCCCACCCTGCAGATGCATAATCAACCGGCTGAACTGAGATCATTACATTCATTAGGATCAGACCCTCCCAGGCTTTACACTGGGATGGGGCAGCGAGAAACTACCGGCAGTCATTTTACCATGTACTCAACACGGAGACGGCCCTCTGTGAATAAAATTAATTGAATTTTTTGTCCCCACATCAATCCATACAGGGTAAAGCAGACACAGCCTAAGGTCTGTCTCTCCAAATAGATAAGATGAACCAGGGGGCAAGGCAATTTTAGATAATTTTAAGGTAGTTAGTCCAACTGAATAATTTAAGCTAAAAACCTCTGTTTAGCTTTAATGAAGGTTTTTTAAAATGAAATAATTTGGGTAATTGTCCCAGATTTCCATTTTACTTTGTTTGTATCTTCAAAGCTTGAGCTCGCAGTTGAGGAATTCAATTATAAAAAGGAACAGGCTCTAGGCTATCAGCTCAGGTAGGAGGGAGAATCTTCTGCAGCCCATATGTACCTGATCGGGGTCATCCTTAGCAAGTCTTCTTTCGTGAGTCCTCTACCAGTACTTTCCCTTTCTGTGATTAAAAAAAAAAAAAGATACGATCAATTATTTCATAATAGGATGTGAGTTACTCAGTATCTTATGCCTTGCTGGAGTGTATGCAACTTAGAAAACAGCCAGTATGCAAGAGAAAAGCTTACTAGACAGCAAGGAATCATTGTTGGTGGCATCTCAAATATCCACAGTAGGACTATATCTTTGAGCAGAGAAATTTCCCAACTTCTTCTCAAATTCACAAGCATACTATATCAATTAAAAACACCTCGAAATTTTTGGCATTTTAAGAGTCAACAATAATACATTGCAATATTATTAAAGACCAAAGCACTATCAGCCTACAAAATAAGAAATAACAGATGGTAGTTCTCTCTTCTGTATAGCAAAAAGATATAAAATAACAAAAACTGCAATCCTACTAAAATGTAGTTTTTTTCCGACATATAAGCTAAAAAGGGTGTTATCTGCAAGTGTAATGACATATACAGTAGTACCACTTTTCCAGGGAGATATACTCCAAGATCCCTGGTGGACATTTGAAATTCTAGGCAATACCAAACCTTATATACACTATGGCTTTTTCTGTGTGTATAGATGATGACTCAATTTAATTTATACATTAAAAATAAATCAACAATAATAAAATAGAACAATTAAAACAATAAAATAAAAATTTTGTGCAAAACAGTCTCTTTCTATCTTCAAATACTGAATTTTTCTTTCTTTTTTTTCTAAGTATTGAGGATTTAACCTTAAATCCAATAACCTTAAATCACAATAAGCTCATGCCCAGCCCTAAGTTGCCCAAACTGGGTTCAGACTTGTAATCCTCCTCCCCAATCCTGCCAGAGTGCATGGATTACAGGCATGCACCACTACGTCTGGCTGGTATTTTCCTTTTAATATTTTTGAACCATAGTTGACCATGGATAACTGATACGGTAGAAAGTAAAATCGTGGGTAAGGAGGGGCGACGGTATGCTTTAAAAATCCTGCAGGTCAGTCTATCATATTGAGCATCGAATGTAATTTCTTTTAGATATAAAGACAGAAGCACATACAATCGCATTTGTCGCACAGCAAAAGCACCGACTCATTAAATAACATGTGTTTTCAGAGAAAGCTACAAGATCAGAATAGATGTGGTATGATTGTGTGTCTGCACAAACATAATGTATACAGTTGTGTCCCCAAAAGAAAATACCTCCAACTAAGCTTTAGAGATGACATCATTTTCTGAATTTTTACCAACTTTTCTTAATAGCTACTAAATGCCATAATGATTTTTATAAAAATTGTATCTATGTGTCCACATATGTCTTTATATAGTAACATTTTAAATCCATTTGGAGCAATTTTATTCTATAAGAATTTGAACACCCTCATTAGAACTACTATATTTAGTTTCAAAATTACATTATGTCTGTATTGTTGGGCATAGCACATTACACAGTATTTCAATTCACCCTCTGTGTATAAGAACAATTTCTTAAAATAATAGCAGAATACATATTACAGAAAATTTACCAATTTTATTATTTTTTAAGGGTACCATGCAATGTTGTGAAGTAGTTTCATGTTGTTGTGCTCCTGATCTCTAGAACTTTCCACCTGTCAAAACTGAAACTCTGACCCCATGGAGCTTACAATAAATTGAGAGAAATATAATGGTCTGAAAATTCAGGAAATATAATGGTCAGAATTCAGGAAATGATAAATGTGATAAAGAAAATAGAGCAAAATAAGGAAATAGGGATCCTACAGGTAGGGTAGTATTGTAGTCCATTTCTGTTGCTATAAACAAATACATAAAATGAATAGCATATTAGTCACTTTCCCCTTTCTAGTACAAAACACCTGGCAACTTAAAGGAGAAGACTGTATAACTAAGGGTGGTAGAGGGTTTAGTCCATGGTGGGTTGACTCCAAGACAGAAACAGCACAGAGAAGGGTATGGCAGAAGAAAGGTGATAAATCCATGGCAGACAGGAAATAGAAAGAGAAGGGAGGGGTTGGGGAAGAAATATATATATCCTTCCAGGTCATGCTTTCAGTGACTCCCATCCTCTGACCAGTTCCCACCTACTAACAACACTTCTGGCTATGAACTCACCAATGTTTAATCTGCTGATGATTGTAGCATGCCCATATTCCAATCATTTTCCAGCACTCTACCTCTGACCATGTGAGACTTTAGGGGGAATATTTTAGATTTAAACCATGTAACAAGTAGCTTATGAAAATAATGTTTCCAAAGCCCTGAAGTTCAAGATTGGGTAACCTCATCTAATTAGCCCCTTGCTGTGGGAAGTAAAGTACTCTGTACTAGAAGTCCAGAGATGGGTTATGTTACAATTCCATGTAGACCCTTGAGCTAAACATTCAATCTCTCTCATCTATCTCTTATTTAAGAATGTAAGGAAAATAAACTAATATGGATACACATTATCCTTGTATATGCTTAGAATGTTTTTATAATGAAGAAGAGTTTTCAACAGGGTAAGTAAAGGCAACACTGAAAAGTGACCGTTTCTTTTGTTTGTTTTTTTCTCCAGTACCAGGAATCGAACCCATGACCTCGCACTTGCCAGGCAGGCACTGTGCTGCTGAGCTAAATCCCCAGCCCCTGAAAGTGACCATTTATAAGATAAGATGGCAGTCCTTAGCAACTCTGATAAAAGTGAGTTCACTGGAGTGACAGGGATGAAAAACTTGATGAGATATTCAAGAGATAACAAGTAGCAAGTGTTAACAGTAAATGTTGAATTCTATACCAGAAGAAACACTGGTCTTTATTCCTGCTTCTGACCCAGTGGTTCCTTATCTTCAACCTGGACAAGTCACATAATTCTCAAAGCACTAGTTACTTCTGAGCAATATATCTGCCCTGCCTGCTGGTCAGCATTCTTGTTTGGCTCAAATAAGAAATTGTTTTTTAATTGGTAACCACTCGATAAAACACATCATGATTGTTATTACTACTCAAGCACCCTTGCACTGTAGAAGACATTCTAAAAGAAGTGTTTTGAGGGGTGTGAGGTATGGTTTCTTGCTCTACTGGTCATTTTTACAATGAAACCTGTGTGAAAGTCTGGTGTTCCTGCTTTCTTAAATTCCTCTCCCCTCACCGCGAAAATATATTTTATTTCTAATTTAAAATTCACTAGTTTTTAAAACCATAACTTTAACAAAAAGTTTTTACAACCTCTTGCTCATCTTTGTTTTAACAGTAGTGTAATACTATAGCAGTATATAAAGTTTTTAAAAATGGAAAATCACAGCAGTCTCATTCCCAAGAGATAATCACTTTTAACTAGCACTTTAAAAAATAATCTTCCCAGAAGTTTTTCTATTGTAAAGAACAAGGCAACCAGTGTCCTTTACACATTTACTTTGGACTTAAACAGAAACACACTGACCGCTCACCTTTGACCCCTTCACTTCCCTGTCTCTGAGACAATACCAAAACGCACACTTTAAAGGTAGAGTTTATTTCTGCTTATGTTTTTAGGAGATTCCGTCCACAGCTGGCTGGCTCCCAGGCAGAAATAGGATGGCAGAGGGGTATGACCAAAGCCAGGTTGGAAGAGCCTGGGTAGAGGGCAGCTGCTGACATCACGGCGTCCAGGAAGCAGAGAGAGAAGAGAGGAGCTGAGGAGGGAGACCACCCTTCCACGTTACAACCCAGCGACGCCGCTCCTCCAACCAGCACATCTAGCTTGGACTCATCAGGGTATTATCGCACACCCATGGTCCAACTATCTCCATAAAGGCCCACCACTGAACACACAGGCCTTTCGAAGGACAGGCTGGATCTAAACCACAACACCCTCCCTGATACCTCATAATACCAAATGAAAACATGAAGTCACAGTGCCGCCCTCCTCAGCAAACATACACATTTGACTCACAGTGGTAAAATCAAGGGTTGGTGTTTATTTTTTTCCTGGTAAGCACAAAGCCCATATAAATGTGTGGAGTAAACAAATCGGTTTTGATATTACTTCCTTCTCAAATGTTAAGTTTTTTTAGTTGAAATGGAATTGCAGCGACTCATTTTACTCTGTCAAATAATTCTCATCTCATTGGAAGCTGGTACAAGCATGAGGATAGATGCCCTGCAGAATGAGAGATGTAAAACTCCTTCTGCCTCTAACTCTTTGACCAAGATAATTAGGAATCACCTAATTTAGCCCTACACTCAGTAGTGAATAATATATTCCCACTTGAAAGAGAAATTTTAAGATGTAATAAATATTCTTTTTAATCAAATTAATCTTTGTTTGCATAAGCAGACCTAGCTCTAGGGCAGGCTCAAGAACTGAATTTGCACATAAATCATGTAACACTCCTCTATCTGCAAATGTAAATTGGCCAGTTGCAGAAGCTTCGCATGCACCACAGGAACGAAGACAAAACTTGTTTCGCTTCTCAGCTTCTAATTGTAATATCAATACTTGAGAAACCATCAAATGAATGGAAAAATAGACAAACCCATCAAAAACATTTTTTCATTTTACTGGTTACTATTGATCTGCTTGCCTTCCATAACAAAATATCACAGGTTAGCCAGTTTAAACAGCAGAAAGATGTTTTCTCACAGCCCTGGAGGCTGGAAATCCAAGACTAGGGCTCCAGAATGGCCGCATTTGGCTGAGGGTGCTCTTCTTGGCTTGCAGCGGGCCATCTTCCCACGCTGACCTCACATGGTGCACAAAAGACCAGCAAGTTCCTGCTGTCTCCCCTTGTGAAAGCCCCAACCCCAAGAGGAGAGAGCTACCCTCAAGACCTTGTCTACCCCTGCAGGGAGACCAGTTCCAAATATCTCCATGTTAGAGATGGAGGCTTCACCATATACATTTGGTGAAGACACAAATATTCAGCCCACAACAATAGTTCTGTCTGACATAATTTTATAATTAAAATAATTGTAGATAAAGTGAGCAGTAAAGCTCCCTGGATTAGAATTCTAAAGCCTTAAGTTATGTTAATACTCCCAATGTGTCCTTGAGTTATGCGTCCAATCTTTCTCAGTTTCTTCCATGTGTTAAAATGAAACCAGCGGTCTAGAGACTCATCACTAGAGCTAATATTCCTCTTATTCAAAGCAAAAGGATAGCTATTGAGCTTAATTTTCCTAACATCAGATAAAATTAATTTCTATCCAGCTGTGAAAAGATGATTGAAATATAACCTTCCTTTCCCTTTCAAAATTATCTTTCCCAACAAAAATCTAGTTTTGTTGCTAGAAATAATTTGCAGTAACTATGGGAGCAATAGTTTTAATGTTGCAAAACCATACATACTGTATATCACATGACTAATAGCGAATTAACAGACAGACACTGGGGAACAATCCACCTGAGAAAAAGTTTAAATGATTTCAAATTTCTTATTAATTTCCTTTCATCATCTCACCTTCATCTCTGAATTTACTACTTTATACTATGATAATGTTATTATGACCGGATTTAATACAATTAGTAATCTTCCCACTTCATAGTGACACATAATTTTTTAAGTCTCATTTTGTAAGGATGATACGTAGGTTACGTGACTGTCACAAGACACTTTCAGATTCTGGGAAATTTATAGTGAGTACTTAAGAATTTTGTTATTCACTGAATTCACACATCCTGTATCCTCTAAGAATAGAAATAAATTCTAAGGTTACTCAATAAAGGTTTATTAAGAGTTTGATAGTGCCATGTGAGTCAAGATATAGCAATGTTTAATTTTTTAATTATAGGTAAACATAAAAGATACTCTGCAGTGACACTAGGAAGCCACAGAAATGATTTCTTCACATCAGGTGATTGTGTTCCAGGAAAAATCCAACTAGTAGCTGTTTCCTTATATCAAAAAACCATGGAAACACATATAACTATTTCCAACTCCCCCATATAGGGCAAACCAAAACCTCTCAGAGAAACCAAGTTGCAGCAACACTTACAGAGAGCGAACCCACTTCAGGGACGGAGGATCCCTGAGGCAAAATGGGGCAAGGATTTTGTCAAACACGTAGGTGGTGCAGAAATCCTCTTTAACGCAACTGCAGATTTGACAAAAATTAAATTTGGTGCAATTATATATAAAGACACATTATAAAAATTCTACTTGAACATTGTGTAACTATAAATATAGCAACCCAAGTATCCTCTTCCAATAGTTATCCTGACTCTCAGGCAACACACACCCCTTCCGAGGCAGGCAGAGACAGAGGACTAGGAAAGGAGTCACGCAGGAGGAGCAGCACTAACTCAGAGATAGTTCCCCGACCCACACCCACCGAAGGTTCCAACAGTTCCTGTGAAGGGATGAATCTCAATGTCAGACACTTCAAACGTGCATTAATCTTTCTTGGAGGTATATCTATGCTTAACTCAGTTTTCAGCATTGTAACACTCATTGCATTGCATTACATTGCATTCTCAAGTGCAATGACTCCTTCAGACCTTGACAGAGAATGTTCTCTAGACTAAGGCAACCTCAAGACCCCAGTGAACAACTGCAGTCAAGTTTGGACTGCCCAAAGTGGATGGACAAGGTCAGCATTATTCCTGGCGGAAGGAGTCTAGACATGTCTTATTCCTATCTGGATGTATAGACATTATGTCAGCCTTTAACTGGGCATCTGAGAGGGCAACTTCTAAGGCACACATGGCATTGTACCTGAATTCTAGAAACGTGATATGTAGTTGGAGAATCCATAGCGATATACTTGATTAAAACAGTGCTTTACTGTGATTAAACAAAACAATAATCAGGTTATTATATGTGACCCTTAGAAGCAAATAACTTCAGTGTGCGGAAATATTCTTGTTGTAACATAATGAGAGAGCTAGTAGACTCAGACTTAACTAGTTAAGTGACTGACTGCATTCTGACCAGAATCATCATCACAGACCAGACTAGACCAAAAAGGTTTACAAATTCAGTTTCATCAGCGACACCTCCAGCAGGCTGATCAACATGGGAGAAAGTATAAAGTAGCAAGGAACAAAATAATAATTTATAACAATAGCTAACTTTTGTGGAGTTTGTATCATGTACCAAGCACTGTCCCCCAGCTCTTTATAATAGCAGCCTGATCTTCCATGAGCCCGGGTTCAATACAAAGGAGTTTGGGTAGTGCTGTGAACTAGTTAAATCAAGTTGTCTAAAAGATCAGGAAATTCATCATTCTTGAAGTGTTCAGATTCCAGTGACATCAAATGTAGCCTTTCCGTCCTGTTGCTATCATGGATAAACACTAGAAAATATCGTCACCGACTTCCCCTTTCCGAACTCTTGTGAGGACCACTTACCACTAACATTCTTCCATTTCTAAGATTACAGTCTCTTTTATGAGCCTGCTTCGCAGCACTTCTTTCTCTTCAGTAAACTCCTCCAAATCACAGTGTAGGATGGGTTATTTCGAGGAAAAGCTCTTGCAAATAAACTGATGCCACCCACTGTATACTCGTTCTGGTGTCTTGTTACTGCATTCTGAAGCACTTTGGGAACCTGAAACTCACAATCTATAATTGCTTGAATTTTCTCAATGTGAGGTGAGACATGTGCTGTGAAACCAAAAGCAAGAGAAAGATTTTGTGTCCACTATCAGCTGTGACTACAGGAGGAGACTGAGTTGTCCGTATTTTACTCACAAAGCACCCACTGTACGTCAGCTATATGCTTACCAAACTCCACTAGCATAGCATGTGAGAAAGGAACAGTAGTTTGAGCCAAATGATTATATGTAAATTTTTCAACCATAGAAATTACTTCCCAATTGTTTTTGCATCTCTGGACTGACTAGTACGATGAACTTCACACTCTAGACAAAAAAATTATAAATATCAATTGAATAATTAAATAAATTCACAAGCCTTAGATTGGTGAAAAGGAAAGAAGATAAAGTTCAACTACTAAAAATTCACTTATATTCATGATTTGGGTTAAAGGATCTCAAAAAGAATAAAGATAAAGGCTAAATTTGAGTTGGATGTTGAATTTTTATAGAGATTTAATCATCTATTTTTATATAACCAATATGGCAAATACCTTTAATAATAAAACTCGGTTTTTAACACAGCCATTCAGGCTGTTATCAGGTGTCTACTCAGCTAAAAGAAAAATTGTGTGCATTCTTCCCCTCACTCCAGCCGGCTTCACTACACCCTTCTCCATGTCAGTGAATAGTACCGTGGTTGAGTGATAGCCCCTGTAAGTGTGTAGCGAGTCCCCAGGACCTGTGAACATTACCTACTGGGGTGGGGGCTTTCCAAAGGTAATGAACCTAAGTTTCTTATCATAAGTCTACTTGCATCTAACAAGTGGGCTCTAAGTTCAACTACAAGTGAATAAAAAGACAGAGGAGCAGGAGGAAACTGACCATGAAGGCAGAGATGGGAAGATGCCCCTGAGGAACACCCAAGAATACCAAGAGCCACCAAAAGCTGCAAGAGACAGAGAATGAATTCTGCCCTAGAACCTCCGCAGGGAGCACGGGCAAGCCAGCACCTTGACTTTGGACTTCTGGCCTCCAGAACTGTGAGAGAACACACTTCTATAGTCTTATGCCACCCAGTTTGGGATAATTTTTCATAGCACAGTGAAAAAAAAAAACTAATACAAATAGAAAAACCCTTTCTTCCCCGGGATCATCTTTAACTAACATCTCCTTTCTGTCAACAATCTATCCAACAGCGCTACTTTCAAAATAGACCCAGAATCTCACTGTTTCTCACCATTTCCACTGCCTCCACTCATCCAAGCCATCATCTATACTAGGATGAGCTCCGTGGAGAGCCCCACTGGTTCCTCCCATGCCCCTGTAGTATATTCTCAGCACTCAGACTGACACTTGACCCTCAACACTGAGAAAGTAAGCAGATCATGCCAGAGCACTGTAAGTCCCTCCACCCCACCCCTGCCATTTCACCCAAAATAACAGCTAAAATCCCCTACCCTGACCTACAGGAAGCCAGCAACCTTTTGACCTCATCTCCTCTCCTCCCATTCTTTTGGCATTGTTCCAGACTGTGGCTTGGGTGCCCCTTGTGGGCCCTCTTACACTCCAGGCACGGTCCTACCTCCAGGCTTTGCAATGGCCACTCCTTCCATTTGCAAACCTGTGTCTTCAAGAACCATCCATGTCTACTTCTTCACCTCCTTTAAGTCTTACACATATGCCAGCTCAGAGACGAGTGGGAACTTATCAAATAAGTAATTAAGAGAACGGACTTTAAAACTATGTATGTTTCATAAATATTGGGCATTTTTACTTGAAAATTATTTGTTTTCCTTATTATTATCACCTTTATTAAATGTATGGTCTAGTCTACTGTCCCGTACATATTTTCACAGCCTATACAGAATTACCATTTTAACTTGTGACATGTATAAATGAAATAGTCTTTGCTTTATAATCAGGGAGACAACTGTGCATCTCCTCATTTTTCCCAAAGTTACAAACTACTGTCAGAACCATGAATGGTGATAAGTTAATGAATAATGTAACAGAGTGGTTAAAATAACATAGAAAGTTAGCTTTAAAAATGAACAAATCTATCAAAGAAAAAGCTATTTCTCCAGTATGGTCAGGATGGTAGCAGGTATATTATCACTACAGGAGGCAAATTTGACTGTCAAGCTGATGAAGAATAATTACAATTGTCAGGCAGAAAAATGATGAGATTGTGGGAAATTGAGCATTCCAAAATTCTCACAAAAGTGTTGACTTCATGTTATAGTCCCCAAACTCATTTAATGCTATAAGATCCAACTCACTTTTCCAGAAGTTACTGCTGCCAGCTTTTATCCTGCCAATTGTGAGACATTCCAATGTGACTTTTTATTTGTTTGTTTTATTTGTTTGAGAATTCATTATCACATTGTCAGATTTCTAGGTCATTGCCTGGAAAGGCTATGTTAGTAGTATTTTAAAGTAGTAAACCTTCTCTTTGGAAAGACCTTTGTCCCAATCATCCAAAATAATTTCATAATCTCTCTTGGTTTCAGAGTTTATAGATTTGAGGCCCCTATAATTCTTTCCTGGACTAAGATAATAAATTTTCCTATGCTAAAAAGAACTTTCCCAAACCATATTAAGAACAAAATTGTCATGTTCTGCCAAATGCCAATATCAACTGATCCAATACTTTCTTAAAAATTTCAGTCAGTTCAGATAGTTGTACAAGTTAAACACTGTGGATCCATTCTTGTTTTCCTAGGTACCCGGTGTGTGGTCTTCATAATAGTGTAGCATTTCCTTTGAAGTCAGTATTCATGAAGCCTCTAGAGGCACTGGGCTCAGATAAGTTCCACAGGGTTATACAAGAGACAGACCTGCTATAATTTGTACAACAGCCCATGGTATTACTTGTTCACACTGTAATTTTGCCAGATCTTATAAACTAAGCAGACATAGCCCCAGTCATTAGAGAGATGGGAAGCCCCCAGGGTAAGGCCAATTGCTGTAGAAACTATCATTAAAACCATTATCGGACTTCTATCTGGTGCCAAGAACACATCCAACTCATTGTTGTCATTCTCATCCATAGCAAGACAATGCTTATGCACCTCACAAGGGACACATGAATGCCTTGGCAATTTTAACCCAGGGAAATGCTGAAAAGGAAAAGTACTTGTCTCAGAAGACATCCAGACAACATTGTCCTACTCTGCTTCTAGACCACTTCTAATTCCAGCTTCCTTTATCATTCTCTTATGTAGCCAAGACTATGAAGAGAAGCCCAGATGTAATTTGTTTATGTGGCCATTTTTATCATGAAGACACTTCTCAAATCTTCTTTGTCTTACTTCATGCCAAATACCACTGCCTTAGTTCAGTCCTTCAGACCACTGACCAGAATAACACAAGAGTTTCCTAGCTGAGCTCTCTAACTTTGGTCTAATCAACCCCTCCCTCCGAATCCATACCCTAACATATTCTCCACATCGCAGACCGTGATCTACCTGAAACACACATTTGGATAATTTCACTCTCAAGTTTTAGGTGGTTCTGAACTTGTTCACCGACTCATTCATTTCGTTTATTCAACAAATCTCTAATGCTCCAGAATTGGAGATACAATAGTAAGGCAAAACTTACTTCCTTGAGCTAAACAGGCAGCAAGTAGGTAAACTTACATATATACACATACGTCCATGGTCCTGATGAGATGGGGAATACGTTCTGGCAAAAAATAAAAGAGTTCTGTCTTAGCATAAAAATGAGGGAACAGCATTAATCAGAATAGGGAAAGATAAGTACAGGGCCAATTCATGTAAGGCCTTACCTTTCAGGCCCTGGTAATTATTCTAAACGTGATGAAGTCACTGGAGGCTGGAGCAATGGGGAATGCCACTACTTATCCTGTGTCTTAGAGGAAATGCTCAGCCTCTGTGCAGAGGGTCTACCAGCAGCACAGGAATGAAAGCAAAGGGAAGTGCTGCAGGGCTGTATGTGGAGCGACTGATATGATCCAGGTGGAAGCGGTGTTAGCTTGGACTAGACTGGTGCTGGTGTCTAAGGACAGAGTGTGGCTAAGAAAGGAAGCAAGGAATGTGGGATTCAGCATTCCTCCAGCATCGATCCAAGGGCAGAGTCAAAGTCCCTCCCCACCTGACTCTTGCTTCTTCAGCCTCTCTTCCCACCGCTCCATGACTGAAATATTTCCCTCCAACAACTCATTTGGGGGAGTTTTTCCGTCCACATCCCCACGCTGCTTCACGTCTGTGACATTTCTCAAGCTGCCCTTTTTTTCTTTCATTAGTTTCTATTTTCATCTAAATGATTCTCTCTCAACTTTTAATACTTAGCTCAGTTGTTATCTCTTTGGGAAGCTTTCCCTGGACGCCAGCTCTGAGTAAGCACCCTTCTTTTATCTCTTCTTAGCAGCCAGGAGTCTTATCTTAGCACTCATCATGGTGCATGGAAACTCTAGCTTTAGTCCGTCTCTCCCACTCAGCTGTCATCTCCACCCAGCAGGAATCTTCTGTTACTTGTCTTGGTATTCCTAGTGCTTCACTCTGGGCTTGCAAACAGCAAAGGCACAACGGATGCACGCTGACCTCCTCCAAACTTTCCAGGAACTCTCCACGGCATCCAGTCAGCCTGAACACAGAGCAGAGAGAAAGAAGGGATCAAAGGGAAATGGAGAGCAAAGAAGCTTTCCTGGGATAAGTCACACTGCACAGAAGAGCATGCTGACCGCATGAATCACACGTTCTTCTTACAGAATCCTTCGTGCCTGGGTCAACCAGTCAACTCCAAAACATCTCTGGATGTGATAAGGTCAGAGATCAAGGATTAGTGGCTCAGAGGGAGAAGAGAGAGAGCACGTCTTCACTGCCCACTGTCTTTTGCATATGGGGGTATAGGAATCTTAAAAATAAAACAAGGCACTAGGAGCCTGTTGCCCTCACCTGTGTGCCCAGCACCAGTGTCTGTTGCTTCTCACAGTCATGTCTGGTAGACAATGTCAAGAGGATCAGTCTGCAAGCTGCAGGTAGCAGAGCAGTTTTCAGGGGATCTATAATCAAGTTACATAAAGTGGGGGTTTATATAAAGTTGACAGACTGTGCTGATGTGAGCCATTTACAGTTCAATTGTAACAAAGCAGTCTGGCAAGCAGCTAGCTTTATCTGGGATATGATGTACTTTGGATTCTGCTATCAAGTCAGATTTAGAATAACAATCTGAAGGGAACGCAATACTCCCCTTTAAAAGTCTGACTTCTCTTCCTCAGATTCAAGCAAAAGAAGCTAAAAGAGTCTGCATAATCCCAGAAAACTTTTCATTACTTTTTACAGAAATGAAAAACATCTAAAATTATTTTCCAAGGAAAACATATTCAAAACACTATACTCAATTTCCTACAGTGGACAACAAATTCTTTTTTTAAAAAAATATTTCCTTAAATGAAAAAAACTTTACCAAATGAGTTAATCAAATCTTCCAATATTTTTAACATGTGTTTGCTAGATGCCATAAAACACACAATAAAAATTCTATAAAGGCACTAAATTATGAAAGAGATACAGATTATTGGTCTACATATGTCACATGTGCATAAAAAGACAGAACTGTTCTCCATAAACCTGGGAGTATACTATCACCTGATTTTATTTTTAAACACATTCTCAAATATTTGTTTCAAGTATTTTTCCCATCCTGTTTGAGATCTTTCAGGATTTTAAAAATAGTTCTACTATGCTTAACTTTTTAACTTTTATAGTTGAATATTTTGACAGTTTTCTTTAAGAGTATGGGAGAAATAGAAGGGTATATGTACATAATAGGAAAATGCTCTATCTACCATAAGAGTGTATATTACTAGCCACCCTTGTTTTTCTTTTCTCGTAATCCCATGGTTCAGTTTTATATAGTAAATATTTGACCTATGTAGAATTTATGTAGGTATAGGGAAGTCAGTATTTAGTTCTCTTTTTCCTGAATGACTATCCAGTTTTCTTTACCTTGTTCATCGACTAATTTATCTATCTGTATTGCTGCCTTTATGTATTTTATTCCCCTATTAACATGAGCCTCCTTTGAGACTCTACTATATCTCATCCTTCTATCTATCCCTGTGCTAGAAGAACAATATAGCCCATTTTTCTTTTTCAGAATTTTATTATTACATTCACTGACTTTTTCAGAATATTGTTAACCATATTTATGCACCAAGATTATTTTTAGTATTATTTAGTCAAGTTATCTCCAAAACTCCTACTTCAAGTTTGATTAGTATCATTTACATGTTGATTGAGGTTTAAATCACTGCCATGTTTCTAGTCAAGAAAGCACAGTGTTTCATTTCTTGTTTTATATCCCTCAGTACATTTTTATCACTTTCTTCATAGATTATATATATTTCAAGTTTGTCTGTAAGTATTTTGAGTTGGGTAGCAAAAATTATAATTTGGACACATCCTACTCATCAATATTCAAAAAAGATCATAGCTTCCTGCTTTCAATCACATAGATGTTAATATGTCATTGGTTTTTCAGTTTTGATTTTCTCAGAACAAGTATTTCCTCACTGAGGTTTTTCAGCCACAGCCTTTGGGACTTTATCATCTGTAGCTGCCTGATGTCTTTCAAACATTTTGATAGGTGCTCACATTGGGAGTCCAGCCTGGTCAAAGTAAAATTAAGCAAAATAAAACCAAAACAAGAGACTTTACTCTGTCCAGACTCCCTTGCAGCTACAGTATAAGCTTTAAACTTGAGTTGCACCAAGCAGACACACCCACATAAGATTCAGAGACATAAAGCATGTTGAAAGTAGCAACAAAGACCAGCGGCCATGTGTAAGTAGACTGATCTGGCAAACATGATCATGGAGGCATCTAATTCTCCAGGAGGGGTCTGCAGCCAACTTCTGACATGTGGGATAGAGCACAATCAGTGAAATAAGGCACAGTTCTGCAGGGTGGTGAGGCAGAGCTCTGAGCTATACTGATGGAGAATGTGTGGCATCCCGACCTGGTCCAATAACCTATGGAGATTCTGTGAGCTACTGGTGATATGTTTAATAAATTTTTGTTCTCTTTAAACCATCCAGAAAAGATTCTGTAGTTTATAACTAAAAGCTCTAACTCATAAACAAAATGTGGAAATTCTTATAATAGTCACCAAAAAATTCACTATAAGCAAAAGTAAACAAATTTTGTCTGTTCTGATTTTCTTAATCCCTAGGCATATATTTAATTATGGCTTTTACCATGCCTCCAGCTAGTAAACAAAGTTTCTGTTTGAATTCCTCAAGTGCTGGTAAACTTGGATTCCTGGTGTGAAAAACAAACACACTTTCATAACACAGAACTTTGATCCTTCAGTCGTTTAATTTACCAAGTGCTTAGGAGAAAAAGTGTGAATTCGTTAATTTGAGGGTTGTTTTTTTTTTCAGCCTGGTTAATCTTGGTCATCAGTATGTAAGCATAGCTACATTGTAAGCTTCAAATTTAGGCTGCACCAAGCAGATACACCCATAGAAGATTCAGAGACATAAAATATGCTTGAAGACACAAACTTAACATTCATACATAACTATTAGTCCACAAATAAAAAAATAAACACATATGTTCTTTCCAAATTACATACTGGTCTCAGCCATACTAATTGCCACCAATAACTCTACCTGTCTTTCTGGATTTCCAAGTCATGTTAATATCCTTAAGAGACCAAGTCTTCACAATCATATATGGTTGATATTTACAGCTTTGGTTATTGGTTTCCCATTCCTGAACATAAACTGAACGTTAAAGCAAACAAACAGGAAAAAAAAAGAAACTCTTTAGGGTTGCTAGGTGTGCATGATGGAGTCCCTTTGCTTTTCCCCTACATTTTCTCAATTGGATAGTGAAATGCCTCTTCCACTCTTCCTTAATCAAGGTTAATCAAGCCCCAAAAACATCTGGGGCTTCCTTAACTGAGACAAAGATGGCCCTTACTCATTCCTAGAACACTTCATACTCTGTTCAAGATATCTACTACTCATTACTTAGTATCTAGAAGACCAGGTATTAACAGAGGATTGAGTTCTGAAAATTCACACCAACCTCAGGTGCTACATTATTTCTCTAGCTTCAGGAACCATAGCTTTCATAAAAGAACACTGCATCTCCAGAACCTAGCACAACTCCTGACACATACACGATGCACAAGCAATATTTATTAAATGATGCCTTGACATTAGCTTATCACTGGTTAATATCTTAGGCATATATGAAAATGTATTATAACTAAATTAATAGAACGAAGTTCTATTAATGTGAGGTGGTCTTTGGTTCAAAGAGCAAAAACATTCTCAGTCAGTACATATTTTTCCTTCTGAAATTTATTGCTTAAAATTTTCTCTAAAACAAAAAGAATAAAAGATAATTCATATTCATTCCAAAATTTTCTCACGTACATACTTTCTTGGAAATGTTATGACTCTGTTTATTTAAGCAATTGCATGCACTACAAATAACTTCTTCAAGTGAAGAAATCAACAGGGACCATCTAACAGTGTTCAACTAAGACATTTAGCCAATGCTCCAGTGGGATTATCTAAATTGTTTTATATATCAGAATCAATTATTTATAGATTCCATATTACAATATACTTACAATATACTGATGTGCAAACATTTATGTCAAGTTGAAAAGTCCAACTTTTTCTGACCCACCTAACTGGCCATGATGTCCACCCATGGTGCTTTCCTGTGAGGATACAACTAAATGGAATATTAAATGCTAGTTTCTTTGATGGTAAATAAACCACAATTTAAGTAGCTGCTACAGATTTTCCTTTCTGTGCAATGATTCATTTTTTGCCTACTGACCTTTTTTTCAGCAACAATTACAGTAAAAATTCATAGCAAATAGAAAATCAAGAAGGATTCTACCCCCAAAATTTAAGAAGATAAGCAGGGTTAAAACCTTGAAGGTAGTGGCCCTTGTAAGTACTTTCTTGAAATAATTTATTTACTGCTTCAGACTAACCATGTTGCTTGGAATTATTGACTTGCATATAAATATAATTAAGAAACATTTTCTTTTCATATAAAAACAGATGGGTACTTGTTTTCTAATAAAGCAAAAATGATGACAGAATGAAAAAGGGAAAAAAAGGAAGCTTTCCAAAATCTATGAAATTATGATCACTGCTGCTTCTTAAAGAATAAGGCAGGGTCTTTTCTTGCCCCTTCACACACTGGGAATTTATCTCCTCAGCTTCAAGCACATTTTTAAAAAATCTTATGGTTCAGTGTCTGCATATCACATTGAAAAGAGAAGGCAAAGCTCTAAATAAGCATTTTTAAATGATGAGTTCATTGTTAGAGATCTTTCAAAGACACTATGAGGAAAATCTAGTGGATAATAGTTGAAAAAGAAAAAGGAAGTGATGGTTGTTATTTGTAGGCAGCCACTTTTACCCACTTCTTTGTTATTTCAAATTTATGTAAACTCCAGTTATCTCTTTTCCTTATATATCACACTAAAGATTGAGATCAATGATTTTTCACATAGGAACACGAAGAAAAAAAGAAAGAACAACAAAACCTAATAAGAACAAATTTCAGTCAGGAACCAGGAAAAACGTCAATCTGTTAACAATTATCTATTAAATAGCCATTACGTGTGTGGAGTGTTGGAATAGATTCTGTATGGGGAAGGGAAGCAGAAGACATTAGCCATGCTCCTTGAAGAACTCAAAATCAGGCAGAGACAGAACAAATACAAAAATAACAGCTGACAAAATTTTAGGAAACTATAAGTGAACAACCTGAAGATTCCATGCAAGAGCAAAATCGAAGATGTCTGATTCACGCTCTTTACTTTCACGGTGCAGTTCTCCTCATGCACCTTCTGGGTCTTCACTCCTCTGCTTCAACTTACAGAATAGATGTGAGGACAGACAGCAAGGTCAAACCGATGACATCCTCATGTCAGTCTTTCATCACGCAAGCATCTGAACTATTCCAACTCATTCTATGACTGGAATTCAAATTGTTTTGTATCCCAACTCTACATTCTAGAAAGCCATCAATTTAAATTTTATTTCCTATCGCCATCTGATTTAATAAAAACAATTCAATTTGACTAATACTTTTCGTTGGATTCCTTAAGAGAAAACAATTTGAAAGATAAAAGTTTCTTCAATTGTGAATCTTGGCCAACTGAGCAGAAGAAAGTGTGAAAAATGAAAGCTGGCTCCGGCTGCCCCCCTGGAGCACTGCAGAGAGCATGGTGCGACTTCTCCTGCTTCTCTTCCTAGGGAGCTGTCCAAACACGGGGCAATTTTTGAAAAACAGTGCAAGATGAACGTAGAACAGCAACCTGGAAAAACTCACCAAGCATGCCAAACAACCATGCTAAATGCTCTTAGCTTTTCCTTCCTTCTTTCCCTATTATTTTTTGGCAGTGAGAACCCTCAAGATAGGATCCCATGCATTAAACTCTCTCAAGACAACTGCCTACCTCAAAGACAGCAAGTTCCTAGGGGGAGCAGAGTAAGAGGTAAGTGGATTCTTTTGCAGATATATGGCAACTGCTGTGGATGCCAGTGTTTTCGCTGGGCTTGGGGCTTTTTAAGTACTGAGAGAAAAAAAAGAATCCATCTGCCCTTAATCTGCAAATGACTCAGAGGTTTTGAAGCTTTTGTTTAAAGCTCACAGGATTGCTATACATTGACTTGTCTGCCTAAATGTGAAGCTCCTGCTCACGTTAGACATCCAAGTGAGAAAATTATGAGAATAACAGAACTATGTTTTTTAATAACCATTTATTGTCATCCAGTGTATTTAACTTAATATCTTATGTCTTCCTTGACATCTAGTTAAAATGTTAGTCTCATCTCACTGAAATTGATGAAATCTAAAATGTATAATTAATGACCTCCTTTGCAGAAGAGTAGAAAATTAACTTTATTTCTTTTAGAAAAGGTGTTATTCTCATGAATAACCAAATTTCTCTAAGTTGTTGGAAGTAGTTTAGCTTAATAGTCTTATAAAAAAAGATCACAGAATTTTTATTCTTCCTTTTGCAAAAGAAATAAAAGCTTCATGTACTGTAACACTAATCTCAAAACTGAAGACTTTATGCTTGCTACTTCCATTCTCAGCTGCCCCTCCGTCACCTGTCACGTCTCTTTGTTACTATTTTACATGCTATCTACTTCTCTCACATACACACACACACACACACACACACACACACAAGGCAGTAAGCTTTTTGGGAAACAAGCCCATAGCTCTGATCTTCCAGTCCAACAAAATGTACATAGTAGGTACTCACTGAATATCTGCTCACAAATACTGCAACATTTAAATTAATTGTTGACATAGCAGCCCTGATGACAGCAAGAGTTCCAAGTAGACAGATGGTGTGTGAGCAATCTCTTTGCCACTTCTATCTTCCCTCAACCTGGCCTGGAGCTGCTGTTGGAGTGAATAATGTATCACTTCTTACCGCTAAGGCTGCCCTGGATCCCAGATAAATATTACATGTGCCAAGGTTGAGAGATCATATGGGAAGAGATTTGTGGTGAACAGTATCTTACCTCGAAGATAAACATGGCCCTGGAGAAACCCCTCTTGACTTATCCAGTCCCTACTGTTAGGGGAGTCTAATGATGCCCTGTATAGGAAAAAGTAGGTTCCTTAGACAATGTGACCATGTATTAGAAGTATGGCCCCATATTCTAGGTTTGGTTGGTGAAGGAAAGATTTCCCAGCTGCTAAAAATTTGCCTAGGGCAGAACAGATACAACAAAGGTGAATGTCATGAATTTAAATCTTCTCAAGGTCATTTATGCTTCTTCCATCAGCGATCTAACACTGCACCCAGTGCACAGCAGTTAGAGCGTCTGGTTTCTCACAGCTAATTTGTACCCCACTGTGGTTAACGTGAGGGCTCCTCAATAAGGAATGAGAAGATGGAAATGGGAACCCTTTGGACCCAACCTCCCCAACTCTGAGAATAGTAGTATCTAGAAGAAAAATAAACAGAGACAGCATGTGGCTATGGCCAAAGGGGAATCAAAGCCCTACTCCCGCACCAGAGAGCCTGAAGCATCCATGCCCAAGGATCAAGCACGTCACAGAAATACTTCTAAGCACAAGACCTGCAGTGCAAGAGAAATTGGCCTCAGAGACAGAAGTGCAATGACCTGCCAACGAACGGAGGTTTTGCTGGGATTCCACACACAGATCCACCAGCGTACAGGGAATTGTTGGTGGTCCTAGTCAGTTTGGATTTCTTTTTTCTCAGTCTCAGAACATTCTAGAAGGGGATGGGGAGCTCACAGGACTCAGGTGCATGGCTTCGAGGAATGGTTTTTAATTTTGAGTGTTTGCTTCCCAGAATCAGAATCAGAGAGGGGTCCACTTGTTTTGGGAAGGGAGAGCACTGACGTGGTAGATGGCAAACACGATGACGGAGGCACCACTGGGGAAGGCAGTAGAGAAAAGTCACAAGGAAGTTGACAGCAGCAACAAAGGAGACCGGCTGAGGTTCCAGGAGGAGCATCTCCGAGACCAATGCACGGGGAAACCAGAACAATGCAAAAGGTGGTACTAACAACCTATTCAGCAGGTAACACAGCTGTCTGAGTATCTGAGAGGATCCTCAGAATGAGGAAGCCAAGATAACAAGGGAGGCAAATCTTGCTGAAGAAAACAAGCAGGCACCACACTGTCCTCATGGTGCGCGAAGCTGCCCGTAAAGAACATGACTGTCACAGCTGGACTGGACGGGGAACCCGGCCTTCAGGAAGGAGCTGTCCGTGTGAGACCAGCGCTTTACCTACATGTTTTGTGTATAGGCGGGGGGGGGGGGGAGAGGGGGCTATTGATGCCGTTAAAGAAAGACAAAACTATGTACAAAACTTCCATAGTTTTCATTAGTTTTGGTATGTTACTGGCCTATAGCTTGGGTATATGCTTATATATGGTGTACATATGGCATATATACTCCTATATAGGGAAAAGTGTACATACATATGTATATTCATATATATGCATATCTCATTAATGGATCTTCTGGATCCTTTTTAATTTTTTGCTGCTTAGTATTTTTAGGACTACCAGATACAACATCTTCTTTACATTGTCTCTAACTTATATGCAGGCATTTAGTTTCAAAATTCTGAGGGTTCACCCTCCCCAAAATTGGTAGCTAAGCAATATTTGAGGATCAGTACCAAGCATAAAATCAGCACAAAAACAGCCACATAAAGATCATAATTTGAAATAGAAAAGTTAACCCAAACTGCTCTCAGTAATTATAAAATATAGTTTGAAGTTTATCTCTAAAATTTCCTCTTTGACTAGGCATCCAATTGAATTTTTTTTTTTTTTTTTTTTTGCAACAAGGTTCCATTTTGCACTTCAGGCTGGCCTAGAACTCACTTTATAGCTCAGGATGGGTTCTAACTCAAAACAGTCCTCCTGCCTCAGCCTCCCAAGTCCCTTCCAGCCTCCTCATCCCTCCCCTGGATTTCAGACATGCATACTCAGCCCAGCTGAATTTTAAAAATCAAATTTCCCAGTATTATCATTTGATGAATAACTATGGAATACTCAAATGAAGAATAAAAGGTGAATGATTTGGTATTTTTGACCCAATAAGATACTAGAGAGAAAAAAGGCCATTTTTAAACACAGACATTGGACCATGCCCAAGCATGGAAAGACAGATCTTTGTGGCCACTCAGATTTGCCAAGGGCCATTTTAATGTGTAACAGAGAGAAATCTGAGTATTTTTCTAATATTTAATTAGACAGGCATCTTTGGGAGTTCAGGGCACTCGTGTGTTCATCTCCGTCTGATCTGATGAGCAGTGCCCCTTTTTCACTCCACAGATTATTTTCCTGTAAATTTTTCTTGATAAGGTTGCGTTTTTCATCTAATACTCTCTTTATGCAAATGGATGTTATTTACATGTATAAAACAGGTTACAAAATCAAAATGATACCCAATTGATATTTACAGGCAATTTCATCTGCTTATTTTTCAGTTTCATAGAATGTAAATTTAGCTTTTTCTGACTCGAATTCCATTAGATTGGTACACTTAAGAGTTAAGCTGATTTTCTTTCATTAAAGTTTCATTTCTGTGGTTTAATCAGTGAACATATAATTGCTGAAAGTATTCATTTTTATAAGATTTTTCAATAAATTATCAGGGATGTTTAAACCTAAAAACTGGTGCTATTTCTGTCCTTGTGGTCATAGATACACAGCACACCCCTTGCAGCTAGTCAGCTTGCTCTACTTTAATCTAATAAACCAGCTGGGAAAAAATGGCTCTGTTTTCTCTCTGCAGGGTTTATTTATTTATTTTCTGTATGAATATGGTTCTTTAATGCCTTGTCATTTGGCCCCAAAGACCGCAAACTTTTATTTTGCATTGTTCTTTGATTCATCAGATAATAGTTAATACTGACTGACAGCTTACTACATGCTAAGCGCATAGTAATGGATTACCTCATGTACTCCTCCTACAGTTCTAAGAGGTATCTACTATTATTGTCCTTATAAAGATAAGTAACATCATACACAATGAGATCAACCTTGAAAAATGATAGCTGTCTTCTAGGTGCGCCATATTTTAATTAAATGCACAGGATACATGTATGCAAAGCAGGTGGCTATACAAGGCCTGCCGTGTTCTCACTGTGTACAGTGATATATGTGAAGCACACAGCACAATGCCTAGCATATTTTTTGCTGTAAGCATTCAACTAGAGTTATCCCTGTTGCATTTGCTGTGATTGTGGCTCTAATACAGCAAATACCTCACCATGATCCAATTATGTATTTAACTAAATGACCTTGAGCAAAGTGCTTAACAGTTTAGCAAATAGCTTGGCAGGATTCTCACCCAGGCAATTCTTGTCCCTCATCCTAGCTTTCCATCAGTGTTTTATCTACTAGATAAATGATTATCTACTAGATGAACAATATGGCATTGATAAGCCCACCCAGTCAACAGATGTTTCACCTTATTATACCATAATGGCACACAGGGGATACCTCCGTCACCACACTGATTTGAGAATATCATCCATGGTCAAATTTGGATGACAGTATCACGGTGTAAAGACAGGAGGAAAGCAGAAGTGTGGAATTAGTGTACACAGTAAAGGGTATAGTCTGTAGCAGGCACTCTCATAAAACCTAGACTCAGGACTGGACAGGCCAGGAGACTGAGTCGTCTACCTCCAGAGAAAAGAGAAAAATGTAGAAGCCGAGGTCCCAAATGGCAAAGGACCCACGTCCAAAGTCCATAAAGAAAAGAGGATAATAGTTATAATTTACAAAAGTTTGTAAGATAGAATCATTCTTCTCAAATTCTACCAGACTGCTCCTTCCGAAACCCAGATCTGATATTGTTGCACTAGTAAAAGCTTTTGAAGGCTGCTAACCACCCACGAGTTCAGCATGATGTGGCCTTGATGTCTCTTACGGATCTTTCTCCTTTCCGCATCTTGCACAAACCACTTGATGTGGCAGAGAGAACGTGGGTTTTGAAGTCAGACCAGCATAGATTAAAATACTTTACTCCATGTCTGCAGACTGAGTGATTTAGGGGAGATCATCTAACTTCTCCAACCCTTATATTTCTTTTCTGTAACTGGGAATAATTATGTGTACATTGGGGTAATATTACTTGAACTAAGTGCAGTTACATGTAAATAATATGACATAGTGCTCAGCATATTGTAGATTTCCAACTGACTTTAATTTCTTATTTGTATGGTTTTTTAATAGCAACACACAAATAAAATCCAAATACTTACAAATTTTTAATTTCCTTAGGCCTCATTTTCCTGATCTTCAAAATGGGCATAGAAATAAAAGTGTACTTAGAAGAAATTTTATGAGGATTTCTTAAAAAGTAATGATCAAGAGGGATAGTAATCTCTCAGTAAATGCTAGCAATATTATCACTCTTGCTGCTGACAGTCTATGCACTCCTTGAGGACACAATTCTGCCTCATTCTTCTTATCCCTGATGTCTTATATGACATCTCTTTATGTAATTGGAGTTCAATAAAACTTCAAACGTGAGGAAAGGAGTTTTATCCACTGTGCTCTTAAGGCAGGGCTTCTTGGGATCCTCCAACATCACCAGAACCTATCTCATTGCAAATCTCATTTTCTCAGTCCACTTGAGATTCAGAAACAATTTCATTAATAAAGGCGGGTAACTAACGTTGCTATAGAAGACAACGCCCAAATCTCAATAATTCAACAGAAAGTTTGTTGCTTCCTCATATTGGATTCTGAATGGTTTTTGATGAGGATAAAATTACCAAAAACGTTTTAAGGTCTTATAGAGTAGGATCAGTGTTGAATATTTATTTACATAAATTATTTTCTTACTCACTACTACTACGTCCATAGATAATAGCAGTGTCTAGTCTTCTGCAAGAATTTAGAAAATATTTACTAATCAATCTAGACTAGAAATAAGTGATAGTCTTATCACTTAGCATTTTAGAAATACTGAAAATATTCTAGAAAAATCTACTGAAAGTTGGACATAAAAGCTTTTAATCTGTAAATCTTGTCTAAATTACTCAACTCTGAAAGAAAATCAAAGAAAATCTCAGTACTCTGTATGTATTGACACATTTAATCCTCTTAACAAACCTTATGAGAAGTCTTATTATTATAGGTTGAGTATCTCTTATCTAAAATGCTTGAGACAAGAAATGTTTCAGATTTTTGTGCTTTCATATTTTGGAATATCTGCATATGCTTAACGAAATATCTTGGGGAGAAGACTCAAGTTTAAATATGAAATTAATTTAATATTTCACATACACCTTACACACATAGCCTGAAGAGCATTTTATACAAAGTTTTAGCACACTTGCATTTTGACCAGGACTCATCACGTAATGTCAGGTGTGACGGCATGCTAGTGCTCAAAAAATTCAAATTTTTGAACTTTCAAATTTTGCATTTTCTAATTAAGGATGCTCAATCTATATTCCCTCTCACAGATGAGAGTACCGAGACACAAAGTAGCTTAACCTTGCCCAGAGAACTTACAGCTGGGGAGCACAGGCTCTGCAGTGTAATTTCAGGCAGTTGAAATCAGATCCTGCACTCTTATCTACCTCTACCATCTCTGTCATACAGCCCAGAGGAAAGAAAGAGAACACCCTCCTGGTTGCAACCACGGTCTTGGTGTTTACAAAGTGGAAAAGATTACGAAAAGCCACATGAGCAACTTGCCATTTGAAACAATACAGGCAAAACTGTCCTTTATCTTTTTAACTGTGAAAAGCTAAAGCTTTAGTATAGGCTGAATGGATGGCACTTGAGCTATAAATTAGCTTGGGGGCTGCTTTCCTTGAGGCCAAAAGAGCATTTGATTTGCAGTAGCAGAATAATATGATCCAGTTTTGAGGGTAATATCTGAGCTGAACTCAAGATTTGCTTTTTTAAAAAGCAATCTGTAATCTTCAGTTACCAATGGCTGATTTCCAGATTCTATTTTGAAAGTGATAATTAGGCCTGGAAATTTTTTTTGCTAACTTTGTTATGTAAATCACACCTTTGGGGGGTAATTGGACAAAATAACATAATAACGACAGAAAGCCTTTTTATCCTGAAGGATATTTTTCATTTATTCAATCAAATGAGGTACATGCTAGACTTTTTGCCACACTCGGTGATTCCTGGAGCATTTCAAAATTCAGTTCCTGATTTAAAAATAAAAAGAATGACCTGTGTTTCTGTTCTTGCAACCTGAGATAAAATCCAGAGTTCCTCAGGTCTTTAGTCACATTTCTTGACTAGTTAGAGGCTCATGACAGAATCTTGAACTATTATAGTGTTTTTCTCTCTTACAACACCTTCCCTTCCCCACCCCATTAGCAATAACTCTTCTCTGGGGAGAATATAAATAAAGCTTCTGTTCATTTTTTAAATTCCTATGTACATACCTTTTCCAAGTTTTGAGAATAAATTGCACAACTTGCAAAGACTTTTCTTATTCAAGGAAATGCCCAAATAAAAACCTGTTGTAGTTTAGATCTAAAACATTCCCCCACAAATCTCACATGTGGAGGTGGAGCCTCCCTGGAAGGCGCAGGTCACAGAGTGACCCAAAAGGGCATATTCCTTGTATATTCCCTGGCTCCTCCCTTCTCTCTCTTCTTCCTGACCATCACCACATAAGCAACTTTCCTCCTCCAGACTCTTCCACCATGCAGCTTCTACCTTGTAGTCTGTCAACAGTGGACTGAATCCACTGAAACTGTGAACCAAAATAAATGTCCCCTTCTTTATGTTGTGTATTTCAGGTACTTTGTCCCAGTAACAGGTGAGCCAACGAATGCAAAGGCCTATAGCTTGCACTGCACAGCCAATAAGAGATGTCTCGTTGAAGGCAGACAAAAAAAGAAAAGCTGTATCAGCTCTTTTGCTGTAGTGCTGCTTCATAGTGGAAAGAAAAATAAAAATGGTCCTACCGAATTGCATTGAGCACCCTATTCTGGCTCCTCAAGAAGCAGTGTCTAGTTTTGATGGGAAAGTCCAATTCCAATGACAGACTCAAGACATCTGCAGAACTAAATATATCCCTAAATACAGCACAGCTTGAAAAACAGACTAGATCTGGTTTCAAAACACTGTGTTGTTAACCCTTTTCAAGATGTGGAATCCCTTGAAATGATAATCCTCATAGTTAAAGAGAGAAAATTATCATGAAAAATCATTTGGATCCAAACATTTGCATATATCTCAAAGTATGACATTCTCATGGTGGCTGCCTCCTACCATAAATTACTCACTGTGTGGCATCCAATGGCTTACCCATTATTGAAGCTAAGAACAAAAGCAAAATGGATATAACTCCCCTATTCATTGGTTGAGGTCAGAGTAGAGAGGCTGATTCATCGCAGAGTTGTTAGGAAGTCATCATCCTTTCTACTGTCTGTTTGTTCATTTGTTATTGTGAGCTATTCAATTGCTTTTTCTTTCTCTGTTCAGGGCAAAAACATAAGGTCTAGGCGAGAGAGAGTGGCACCCTTAATGGCTCTTTTCTCTTCACTGCTCCACTTGACAGGATGGCCAGTTGGCTTGTGCAGCTAGTTGGACACAAATGCC
Source organism: Chinchilla lanigera (assembly GCF_000276665.1). Taxonomy (NCBI): domain Eukaryota; kingdom Metazoa; phylum Chordata; class Mammalia; order Rodentia; family Chinchillidae; genus Chinchilla; species Chinchilla lanigera. The sequence goes on from NW_004955440.1 coordinate 13,797,616, forward strand.
TTTGTGCTCCTGCCGCCTCGTGTCTTCCTGCTTCAGTCCCTCGCCAGCAAGCTTTTGTCTCTTGTCTGTTGAGAGGGTAGTTTTCCTGAGCACATACGCTCTCTTTGTCACTGGATATGCCATTTATCTTTCTGCACTTTAAGTTGTATGTATATTTTTTAACCATTTGTCTATGTTTTTTAATTACTTCCCCTTTATTCACATTCTTTCCATTGATGAAAACCTTACAGGAATTTTTTTTTCCAAATTCCAGATCTCTGTGTGTCTAGTTTTTTGGAACGAAGCTGACTCAAAGAAATCTTCCTTGATTTTACAATGATATTTTTCTTTTCCTTCCCTAGGCTGTATTTGGAATATATATATATATCAGTCTGCCCTCCATATCTGTAGGGTTTGCATCCATAGAGACACCTTGGACTGAAAATATTCTGGAAAAAATTGCATGTGTACTGAACGTGTGTAACCTTTATTGTCAGTATTCCCTAAACAATACAGTACAACAGTTATTTACATAGCATTTACAGTGCATTAGGTAATATAAGTAATCTGTGAATGATACAAAGCATACAGGATGATGTGCACAAACTAGCATCAGTATTACACTGCTTCGTATGAGGGACTTGGGCATCATGGATTTTAGCATCTGCAAAAGGTTCTAGAACAAATCCCCTATGGATACAAGGGATGACTTGACTCTATCCTATTCATTTTAGTCTCAATTTGCCTATCAGGTCTTTGTTGCATGTCATAAAGTTTGGGAAAACCCTGCTCTCATAGATTCTGATTCACCTGCCCCTGAAACATGCTCAGTAATCTGTATTATTTGAAAAGTTCCTACAATATTTTTATTCTCACTCTTATATAAAATACATTAGGAGAGCAAGTGGAAGCACCAAAGCAGAGAAGACAAAGGTATTGCTGTAACAGAGAGAAAGGGACTAGAATTACTGGTTGAGCTTTTAAAGAAAGACTGTTAAACGCTACGTTAAGAGACTGGAGATGCTGCCAGAACTTCCTAGAGAAGGAAAATCATGACTGCCACAGTTTTTGATATATACTTCTGACAGCATGAGAAGGGTGGAATTGATGGGGAAGAGACTAGGATCAGATGAAACCACTAACAAGCAGAAGTGAGGTAAGGCGCCCTGCTGAAGACGAAAGAGGAAAGAAGAAAGAGGCAAGAGGCAGCAAAGGGAAACTGCCCATGTCAGAGTGGAGAGGGAGGTTCGGATGGCACCGGGTTGAAACGCCTCTCAGAGCCCGTGCGGAATTGGAGGAAGACTGTGATTCTGCTACCTACAAAAGGGAGGGGCAGAAAATTTGAGGGCAAAATGACCATTGCAATGTTGCGTCTCTTTCTTGTGAGTCACACTCAATTTGATGTTGGAACTGCACTTAGTAGCTGTTCAGAAGTTCAAGTCTGGAACTGAAGGGGGAGTCTGAGGTGGAGGGGCACGTTTAGGGTTATCTACACACACACACCAATTAAAACAGCACAGAAACACTTCTCAAGGTGTGAGAATACAGGGGGAAAGGGAAGATCGGGACCAAATGGAGCCTTAAACTCCAGGGCGGGCTAGCGGCACCTTTTGTCCCTCTGTCAAATCCACGAGCTCAGGAAGACTGTTGCCTCTGCTGATGTGAGAAGAGCTAAACGGGAGAAGAGTAAAGCAGCAGCAGTGACTATGAGCAATGCTGTGCCCGCTGCTATAACAAACGAACACTCGGGGCTGGGGATTTAGCTCAGCGGCAAAGCGCCTGCCTGGCAAGCGCAAGGTCATGAGTTTGGTTCCCGGTACCGGAGAAAAACCAAAAAAAAAAAAAACAAACGAACACGCTCCGAGACTCCCCGGCTTACCGCAGTCACGGTGTGCTTCTTGCTTTTGCTGCAGCTCACTTTCAAATCAAGCGGCCTCATTCTGGTTCATGTGCTCGTGTAGTGACCTCAGTGTGCTTTTCAACAGTGGTGTGGACACCGCCCTGGATTCACTAGGCCAGAGGATGGGGAGAGAGGGACATGGAGGGTTACAGGGCATTGTACTGTTCGGGCCTAAAAGAGTTCATATCACGTTTACTCACATTCCGCTGTTCAGAATTCAGTCATTTGGCTTCACCTAACCACAAGAAGCGACGGGAACTATGATTTTGGTGTGCCTCAGTTGTAAAGAAACACCGAATTGTCCCCGCCACAGTCTGCCCCGGTCATCACACATCCGTTTCACCCCTTCCTCCCACACGAAGAACAAAATGAATGTACAGTATCTGGACATTTACATCACAGAGGTAAATTAACATGCAATCATCAGGGTGAACCTTAATTTAATATGACTGACGTCCTTATGAAAGGAGGAAATGGGGGCAGAGATACACACAGAGAGGCTGATAACATGACGACCCCCGGGAGCAGGCAGCCCCTGACAGGAGACCAGGGAGGCCTGAAACTTCTCCTTGCTCTCAGAAGGAGCTACCTTGTTGCTGCTGTTATCTCTGACTTCTAGACTCCTATGGGCTCCCGCAACTACAGGAGAGGTAAGAAAATGGCATTTGGTGCTTCCAGGGATAAAAAGGAAATGGGTCTGGGGAGCCCCTGAAGGGTGACAACACCCTAGTTTAAAATTTGTGTAGCCTGATTTTATGACAAGAAAATCCTTGGCTGTATTCAAACCCGGAATCAATGTCATTTGAGCAGAGATCTGGGAAAGAAATAGAGGAAAGACCTCTTTTATGTGTCAAGCTGCTATCTAAAAACATTCTTCCCTGCTGTAATTCAATTCTTCTGGCCTTAAAAAGAGCCCACTCAATATCTGCTGCACAAATATTTGTTCAATTCTATTATGAACTGAATGTTGTGGCCCTCTAAAATTTGTATGTTGAAACCTTTAACCTCCAATGGGGGTGGGATTAGGAAATGAGGCTCCCTGGGAGATTATCAGGTTTATATGAATTCATGAGGGTGGCACCCTCAGGATGGGATTAGTGCCATTAAAAGAAGACGATGAGAGATTAAGGTCTCGTCTCTCCTCCACGTGAGCATAAAGTGAGAAGGCAGGAAGAGGAGCATTTCCTGAAGCCTACCATGATGAAACCTGGATCTTGGACTTACAGTATTTGTCGTTTAAGCCCTCCTATCTCTGCTATTTTGTTATAGCTGCCTGAGCTAATCACTCATCCATTACACGTGCTAATCACAAAGGAGACTCTCCCTTAAGAATTATATAGTCAGTTAGATGTACAGGTGAATAAGCGGTTACACAGCTGCCTATAACAGAATATTATTACCCTAATTTTATATATAAATACACAGAGTTAAAGACAGATTAACTTGTATAAGTCACAGAGTTAGTAACCAAGGCTCAAAATAGAGAGACAGAGACAGAGACAGAGACAGAGAGAAAGGAAGCAAGTGTCCACAGGGCATGTAATAGACAGTCGTCATCTTATTTGAACATTCACTTTCACCATCTTATTTGATCATTCATTGTAACATCTGGTACAGTTTTCACAGGTTATCCAGGGTAATCAAGCATATTAAAACTATACAAGAAAGGCAGTTTCACTTATAGTTTATGAAAAGCATTATTTTTAAATGTCTCTAGATATACATAGACAGATAGATGATAGATAGACAGATAAATAGATAGATAGACAGATAGACAGAAAGATAAATATCTTGTTCTGTAGTGTATTCATAGTGAGCAGAGTGAGTACTCAGATACTGCCACAAATCGGCCTTTCCCATTGGAATGACCCAGTTTAGAAGATTTCTGTACCTACCTTTCATTCCACTAAACATGGTATAAAAGAACTTTTCTTCCCTTTGCTCACGCTTTTCCTGTCTGTTGAAGTATCAGCTACTTTCCTCTTGCTTATCTATCGGGATCCTACTGAGTCCTCGTGTCTCCTGTGTGTCCTGCTCTTGGAGTTTCCCCTGAGTATTTCGGCCTACCTCTGTCCTCCATTATTTGAGCCACTGTTTACCATGTTATTTTGGAACAGCGTGCTTAGTCTGGCCTTATGTACCTTTTTATATGCCAAATAGCCTTAGAATAAAATGTCTTTTATACTTCTAAATTCCTGAGACTCTCAAAATACATTTTATACTTACCTAAGTTTTTATCACTTTTACCCATTTATGTACTTCTTTCCAAAGTCATATATTTTCGGGGATACAGCTCAGCAGCATAAGCTACTGCCTGGCAAGGGCAAGGTCCTGAGTTTGATTCCTGATACCAAAAAAAAAAAAAAAAAAACAAAGAACAAAGTCATATATTGAGAGATCTTTTTTTTCTTTACTGTGATGTCTAGAAATGGCCTTCTCCAGTCACATTATCTGTATGTGAAATAAGCTGGTAGACTTTCAAATCTTTTTTCTGCATTTTTAAAAATGAGCTCTATACCATCTTCACTGTCAGAATGCTAAGGGTTACTTCAGTTTTTACAGGTCTACCTGGATAGCCTCTGTGCTCATAGACATGTTTTATTTTCCTCCTTTCATTCCCAACAGAAGGTACCTGACACCTCTCCTCTCCCGGTACCCCATCCTAACCTGATAAACAAACGTACAATGAGGTATAGATGCTGAACCCAGTGGAAGTTCCACACCACCCAGAGTATCTGTGTAGTGAGAGGACTCTAGAAGTAGGAGGGCAGGTGTGAAGAAGGTCCAGTGTTCCCCAAATGACAAAACCATGTGAGCATAGGAAATATGCTGTGGCTCAAAGGTATCTAGTAAAATATCATCAATGTAGGTGAAAAACTGTCTTTAAAACTGATTTGAAGGCCAGGCATGGTGGCACATGCCTATAATCCCAGCACTCAGGAGGCTGAGGCAGGACAATCATTGCAAGTTTGAGGCCAGCCTGGGCTATAAAGTGAGCTCAAGGCCGGCCTGAACTGCATAGTGAGACCTTATCTAAAAAATCAACAACAACAACAAAAAAAAAACTGATTTGAATAGTGAAAGTGACTAGTGTGTGAAATATTTTAGTGTCATATCTTGTGCCTGAATTATGGTTATTTTCCCTACCTACAGTTACAAAACAATTACATGGGAGTGGACAGCTACTTGAAATAAAAGTGCATTCTTAAAAAAGAACCATTTTCTGATATAAACATTTAATAAGAGATAATAAGTATACCGTGTGCATTTTTAACACTTAATTGTCCTTCAGTACGAATATCAGAAACTCTTCCATCTTTGTGGAGCCTCAGGAACAAAAGAGAAATTTTCACCCACACTCAAATGCCTCATACCACTTAAGGCCCAGCAGCTGAGAAGTCTTCTCTCACTCCATCATAAAATATTTTATTATACCATTTATGGGAAAGCCAATCACTCAAGTAATACATAGTGAGATGGAGCAAAGTACCTAGAGAATCATGGGGAATAATCATAAAACTAGCCATGAAAGTGAGAACAATGATATAAATGTCTTTCTAATTTCAACGACTCCTGATTCCTGAAAATCAAGGAAATTATTGTTCGTATTTCTCTGTTAAATACAAACCTAGATATAAATGCCTTTAAGTAGAGGATGCAGGTTGTGCATCATAATCACCAACTTTTATTACAAAGGAGGTCAACTCAAATAAAGAAAAAGACAAAAACTAGAGGCATTATCTGTCTCTATGTCTACACAGATAGAGAGAGAGAATAGATGCTTGGATGAAGAGAGAGATGGAGAGAGATAGATGATAGGTAGATAGATAGATAGATAGAGAGAGAGAGAGAGAGAGAGAGATAGAGAGATGATAGATAGATAGAAAGAAAGAGAGAGAGAGACAGGCAGCCAGATACATAGACAGGCTGAGGAAGTAGCTCAGTGGTAGAGCACTTGCCTAGCATGGAGGAGACTGAGTTCAATCCCCAGTACTGAAAATAAAAGAGATATTCATTAGCAAATCAGACTTTATCAATTTTATTTAAAATTTTAAATAAAATAAGTATCTTCATTATACAACATCAAGATAAAAGAAAATAAGGTTAGTCTCTCTCTCCCCCTCTCTCTCTCTCTGTCTCTCTCTCTGGCCTCTGCTTAGCCATATAGGTATTTAGCACACTGAAGGGTAAATTGTTAATTTAAAAACTAAGGTAGCATACTGATTATCTGTAAAGTTTTCTTACCTGTATTTTTCCCTATCACACAGAGATGGAGAAAATTATTCTTTTGATTTTATTACTCTATTGTTTGCCATTTCAGCAACTGTACATGAACTAAAGTAAAATTAATATGTTTGTGAATCTTACCAACAAAGCCATGTAAAATTATGTCTCCTTAATAGCCTTCTTTTCTTCAGAAATTCTTTTCAGCATAGTTGCTGTATTATTTTAAAAGTCTCAAATCTTATTTTAAGTGAGGACAATTTTAAAAAAAAAACTGGTCTGAATAGTTCTTTTCCAGTTCATTTTGACGTCACTTCTCTGGACAGCCAGTGAGAGTGCGCACATGTTCATCAGCATTTTTGCTTGTTCTGCCTCTCACTTCTCTAGCTTCAGATATGCTAAAGGAAGACACAAAATGACAAATCAGTGCACCTTTATGTTTTTCAAGAGAGTTTCAGAGCTACATCTTTGTGTGGGTAATCAGTCAACCTGTCCTTCCTGGCGCTCTCCTTCTGCCCTGGAATGTACACCCATGAATGGAGGTAGTGGACACACAAGGGCGGTCATAGATCTAATCACCCTACCCAGGCCTGTGTCAGTGGAATCTATCTCACGTGGTCCCAAACATACGATGGCTGAGAAAGGAGAAAATACACAGGCGAGAATTTTCCACCCTAGTTACTTGAATACTACGGATGCCTTGCATTTACATTTAAGAACATACACATCGCTGCAGATCTCTCTTCGAGAGAAAGTAGAGCCCCAGAAAGTGGCTTTTCTAACGCTTCAAATAGAAAACCTACATCTACAGGAGGAAATCAAACTCTTGATTATTTAAAAAATGTCTTGTCTTCTGTGCTCAGAACCAAAAAACTCTTCCAAACAACATCATGTGGTAGAAAGCCAAAGGAACAAAGGATGTTTTGGTAACCAGGTTTTGTTGTGCTAAATAAGGGCTGCGCGAAGTTTACATATGTATGTGGGCGGGCGTAATGATGTAACCCAAGCTCGGGAACTCATACATTACCATACTGACTTTAGGGTATCCGCATTCCAGAGCACTGGGATTGACAACACAGCTGTATAAAACTACAAACACTATTGACGAAGAACAAAACATTTCCATGTTTATGAAATTAAATGAAGACAAATACCGGCCATCTATAGAAAGTATCTTGATCAATTCTCTGCTAACTTAAAACTGAATTATCTGTTTTCTCCTTCTAGTTTGAGTCCAGCAGCTCTCTCTGGACACTCCTAAACAGAATGAATCTTCTTTCCCTACTCTTCTTCCCTTAATTTTCCCTAAAATTTTCTCTATTTTTGATATGCAGTACAATGAGATATGTAGTGAATAAACTATACTAAATTCTTTTTGAACAATGTTGAAAATATGCCCGTATGCATCTCTTTCCTAAGTCCCAAGCTGCAAGTGGAACCCGCTCTGTCCTTTTCGGAAGCTCTGCATCCAAAGCTCACCTCCCTGCTGCCCTGGGAGAATCACCCAGGGCATCTTCACTCTTAGCTTCACATTGGTAAAGAAAATGCAGAGAAAACCTGGCTTGAATTGCATGTGGAATCAAGTACTGCAGCAGCTGCTTCCGTTAGAGCTATCCCAGTTCTGCCCCTTCTTCCAGGAAATCCAGTAAACTGAATTATTCACTTCACACCCTGTGCCCTATGCTGTTATGCTCTTAAATGATAAGAGTAGGGTTTCAACACTTTGTATATCTCACTGCATTAACAATGACCTCACTCAATGCTGTACACACAATAACTAACATTTTTTAAGCATTTTCTGTATGCCTAGCACCTTTCCAGCCACATAATATACGTTACTGTATTCAGTCATTTCAATGACATTATGAAGTAGATGCTAATTCTACCCCAATTTTACAAATAGGAGAAGTAAGGCGCAGAGACGCTTGGTAACTCACAAAGGTATAAATTCACCTTTGTGAGCAGCAGAGTCAGAATTCAGAGCCAGAGTAATCACTGCTGAACAGTAAACGACTCTTCCTCCTACTAAGCACATCACAGATCCTTCCACTCATATTTTTGTTCATTTTCTTGTCTAATTAATTTTTCATATGAAAATAGGTGATTTCAGTAAGAAAGATCAGGAAATGAGGGAAAGCAATTGAAAGTCCTTATGCTGAAGTAAAAAGGCAAGCATCTTTTTTTTCCGGTACCGGGAACCAAACTCATGACCTCACGTTTGCCAGGCAGGTGCTGTGCCACTGAGCTAAATCCCCAGCCCCTTAGGGAAAGTATCTTTGATACTTAGCAAGTCTGCCTTTTGTCATATATTCACATACAAAGCAATGCCATCTCTTCGGGCAGACTCCGCTGTGCACACTGGCGTGTCCTAACTGGAAGCAGTAACTACCTACCTGGCCTCGGTGTCTCCAATTTCTTCCATTTCAAAACCACGTCCTACGCTTTCCAAAACAATGGTATTAAAGGTTCTAGTGTTGATTAGGTCAAAATAACTTAGTAAAATCATTTTTCTCTGTTGCCAAAACTCACTGAGCAAGGGATGCTATCTTACGCATTTTTGTATCTGCTAAGTAAATGTTGAAATTAGTTCAATGAGAGCTTTTACAGATTTAAATGACTGGTCAGGTCAAGAATAAGGTGATCCTGATTGGCAGAACTCTCTGAGGAGAGGGCAGAGGTAGCTACATGCAAAATTGTGCATGTAAATATTTGTAATTTTTCCCTTGATTCGGTATTATTAGGAACATATTCAGCTAAAATAATAGAAGGTCTAACTACCTGGTTCAAACCAATGGAGTTTCTGTTTTTACATGGGAAGATTGAGGGTAGCAGTTCTTAAGATTAGTTCAGCTGCTGAAGCATGTACAAGAACCCAGGCTCTTTGTTTACTTCCCCTGCACCAGAATGCAGAGCAGCGATGTTTCCTGCACATGATTTTATCCTATGTTTTAACAAGGCCCGTCCTACACCTCTGAGAGCAAACCTCCAGGAAATTCACCTACTTGTGCACTCTTCCTGTCTTTACTAGTCAATATATCAAAACTAGTTCCAAGGAAAAAAATCTGAAATTCATGATAAGTTCAGAAGGCCAGTGACATTTCTGGTATTTATGTGGCAGAAAGAAACCAAAGTTTTTTCTTCTTTTTCATTTGGATACCGGGAATCAAACCTAGGACCTTGTGCTTGCCAGGCAGGCACTTGTGCCACTGAACTAAATCCCCAGCCCAAGAAGCTAAAGTTTTAAGCTAGACTTCGTAAGTGTTTCTCACTACATCCACTACTGGCATTTTGGGTAGCGTAATTCTCTGTTCTGCTTGACTATTCATGAAAAATACTTGGCATCCTCCCTGTTCTTTCCCCAAGGAATTGCTGGTGGCAATTTGAAATGTCTCCTCTTGTTTCCAAGTGCCCCATAAGAAGCTCGCAGAGGACCTCCGAGCCTCAGGAGTAGAACTCCAGGCTGAAATGTCAGAACTCAAAGCTAACATTGCGTAATAAATTAAGTTGGGGAAGACTGTGGAAAGGAAAGTTGGACGGGTCAAGGAGACCTCAGAAACTTTAAAACGTCAATGCCATCTGAAAAAGAAAAGCCTACATAACTTCTCTTCACTGTCAACTGAAAGCTCTTAAGAAAAAGGAGATCATGTGGGGTCCTTGTCTGACCAATATCCCTGCATTCTTCAATCCCTCAGTCACCACAAATGTATCAGAACAAGGTCAGCAAAGTAGGTTTACCACTCAGTTTAGAATGGTGAAAGCAGCAGACATATACAGACAGCAGACATTCATAGCAGACATTCACAGAAAGGACAGAAAGAAAGAGAGACAGAGAGAGACAGAGATTTGCACATGCCAATTTTTTCTAAAAAGCAATTTAATTTCAACATCATCCATACAGTTCACCCACTTAGTGATTTTACTTGTGCCAGGGACCACAAGGTTGGACTAGGTGTTCTCTAAGGCATTTACAGCTCAGAAACTCTCCAGCTTGCTGTGCTCTTCCACACTTTTTATTTCTGAGGGGACGGTGGAACGGAGGGAAGATTGCCCAGCCTGTAATCAAGGCTGTGGGTAGAGACACTTCACCTGTTTCACCGCTCTTGTGTCAGCCGGGTGCATGAGGAATGTGGTGCCACTGAGCAGTGATCATAAAAGCTATAAATAGTATCATCCTCCAAAGAGCTGAAAGCCAGCATTACCTTGCAGGAGTATTCATTTCCATGTCCGCATTAAGTAGGTAGGGGTTAAGTACGCTTATCCTCACTGGTAATGAAAAGGAAAGGTGTTGGTTTTCGGTGGCTTAGTCAAAGACCCACCATTTATCACTGGGTTAACTGAACTGAGATTTCCAGTGAACACTCTGTTTTTATCTCTTAAAAGAATAAACTTTAATGGCAGTTTTCTACAAAGGTGAAGAGCAAAAATTATAATAAAATACAGTTCCTTTGTAGGACATGCTTGATATGTTCTTTCAAGCTTGATCTTTTGTTGCTAACAATGAAGATTTAGCACTTATGTAGTGCTTTTCATCCACCAAGGACTTTTCATACGTTAACTAATTAAATACCACAAGCACCATAGGAATAAAAATGAAAGTTATTATATTAGATTTATATACTCTCTGTAACATATATTTTAAACACTTTATTTTGAGTTCCTTGGAGTATTAGTGAAATAGATGAAGAAAATCTCACTTTCACTAATTAATTGTCTTCCTTACATAATGCAATAGAAAGTGTTATAAAAGTATTGATTACATATTCTGAAATTTTTATTTCCATGGAATAATATGGAGCATGGGACTCAGTATATTTGGTATGAACTGGTATGATTTGAAATCATGTAAAGTAATATCATTAATTGTATTGTTTTTAATTACCCACTGAGAGAAGGTAAAAATAATTATAAAGAATAATAAAAATAATAAATTCATCAAGCCTCCCCTATGCCGGACACAATTCTAAGTGGTTTATATTCATCAACTCATTTAACCCTGGCAACATCCCTATAGGGTAGTACTATCTTGAGCAGGATTAGATAACAGGTAGGGAGTTCAGGACCGAAGTTCACACTCTCATACCCTGTAGTACACTAGTGAATTTGTAGCTGAGAGTAAAATTTCTAAAAAGATTACAAGTTAAAGGTCTATGAGCAGTTTTTAGAATACAACATGGCCAGGCACTTTGTACGTTTTAAACACACCTAATTATAAATATAGAAAATGATCTAAAGTTCTGGCACCATTTCTGATTTGCAGAAAAAAAGACAGACTTCATATTTTTCAAGATGATTTTAATTCTTGATAATTATTTTAAATGCACATATATTAAAAGTATTATCTGACACTAACCACAGTTAAATTTTTGAATTTTTAATTTGTCAATTTATCTGTTAATAACTCCTAAAACAACTGTTAAAACTAACACCAAGTGTAAAAAAACGCCATATGTAAGATTTTATCTGTAGATATGTAAAGCTGAAGATATGTGTGTGTGTTAATATAATATAAGCTAAGAAAAAGTCAAATAAAACTGTCATATTAGGAAGGAACCAAGTCTAACTAACTTTGGTCAACATATATTATTTCAAATACCATTGTTAGTTCAATAAATATTTAATAAGCATTCTACACACACAGCATCTATTAAACTTCTGCTGTGAATCTTTGGCAAAGAAGAAATAATTTTTTAGAAGTTTGTCTAGCATCCTCTGTAGCTTTGAAGAAATTACCACAAATATCTTAATAGAGAAGGAGATGCTCATTTGCTATGATTTAATGTGCCAAGACACAAAATTTAACATTTATATTGAATCAAAGTATAATACCATCCTGTATAAATTATTTCACTTTATCATGAATTAGATTTATACTCCAGTTCACATAGTGACCTTGAGTACCTTTCAACAAAATCCAAAAAAAAAAAAACCCTAATGATGACAGTAAATTTTATCAGTCACCGATGTGACAGTGTCTCTATTTTATCTCAAGGTTTTAAAAGTCATTTTTGAGAAAGTTACACAAATTTCCCCTCCTTGTTGAACCAACACAGAGTAAATTCCTGAGACTTTTTTCTAATTCTCTTGCATTCCTTTGACTACAGTGACCTCCCCACCCAGCTCCATCAAAATAAGCACAGGTCTAAGAAGACATGTATGGTCAAAAACATTAGAAAATAGCTCAAAGTTTTAAACAAGCACCCTTGCTATTGTATCACTTACAGGAAGACACACGCATTTATGACTCCTGCCACTACCACCACCCCATTCCATTAACAATTTCATCACTTTTGCCTATTTACCTGGGGTGAAGCATACTCTTATGGAAGTTAAAAACAGTCCAATTAAGCATAGAGTTTACAAATTCTCATGCCAATGATATTTTGGAATTCTTATTAATGTCAGCCTTATTAGTCCTCTACTTTGAATAGCTCATTTCCTTTGTTTTGTCGTAAGCACAATTAACCGTTTTAAAGGTATATGCCAAGATAGGAACAATAAAATTTAGTGATGATTAGACAGCACATGGAAAAAGCATTAGACATTTTATGCTTACTTTTAAGAATAGATGTTTTTTCTTTCATTTTCCCTTTTTTTTTTTTAACTATCACTGCAGGAATAAAAACCTTTTACCTAACACATATGCTATGAAGGCCAGTAGAGATAATGCCACTTACAGGCACTTGCAAAGTTTCAGCAAAACTCTCTAAGTCAAGATATAGAACCTAACCATCACACAAATCTTCTAATTTTGGAGTCAATCATCCTGATAAAAAGCACCAAATTTTGTTTAAAAATTTACAATAAAAAAGAGGAGACTTGGACAAAACAGCAAGGCACACTATATTCTAACTTGTCTCACTAGGGAATTAATGTGCTAAAATGTTTAACCACAATCTAGTTGTTAAGTAAAATGACTGCATGACAAAAATGAATGCAATATAAATGTCACAGGACTGTCTGGATAGTGAGGGAGTATTTCATGCCTAAGAAGGACAGCATCTTATTTTCATAGCTCCACGGTAGGAAGAGTGTGTTTAATAGTGTTTAGTTTTTGTTATGAAAGTAATATTTTCCTGTCTACCTACTTGAGACTGTCATGTCATAGAACTAAATATGGATTCTAGATGTAATTACATATGTTATAGATAGATATCTTTTGTTCTTTTTTTTCACTCTTACATGCAATATTGCACTTTCTTGAGACTTTTGAAAGTGTAATTAGAGGACCCTGTTCTGCTACACATCCCCAGCCAAAGAGAAGGAATAGAAGCAATAAAAAAATGAGTAGCTACCTGAAAATAGATCATTGCTAAAGCAAGACTTTCACTTATCCTTAACAAAAAACAAACAGAAAACCTCTCATCACCATTATGGATACCTTGAGATATAGGCATATATATATATATATATATATGGGGGTGGCATGCAGGTATTTTAGTCTTAGGCTGCCAGTCACAGAAACCCCTACTCAAACGGCCTTAAGCAATACAAGAAATGTATAGGTTAAGGAGCTGAGTTACTTCAGCTTCACTGATTTTACCAGAGAGCCAGTCTGTTGTCCACATTCCACCTCCTCGGCGTTGACTTTAATCCTCTAGTCCCGCACATCTGCACCTCGTTGGCCCTGCGCAGCCTCCACAAGCTTCACGTCCCCACATCACCCCAGCCAGGAAGAAAGGATTCCGCAAGTCAAGTACAAATTTTGGGTTCAAGATACCCTGGTCCAGGTTGGAGCACATGCTTCCGAACCAATCGTTTTCCACAGGAGTGAGACTTGAAAAACCAATTAACACCTGTCCAGGGAAGAGACTAGTTGTTCCCACCCACCAGACCAATGGCTAAGAGCGGAGGCAGACAGGTAGAAAAGGAGTATTTTAAAATAAAATAAGGTGAAATGATAAAACAGTGAGGTATGCAGTCTCTCAGGTGATACTTTTTCCTATGTGGTTAGCTCCGATTAGATCCTTCTTGATGTAGTCATCACACAATAAAATGAGGGATGTGAAAAATTTTGCAGATGACTTATAAGTGAACAGAAAGATAGCTACAAGTATTTCAATTCCTTAGCCTAAGGGAAAAATATCTGAAATCTGACTCAGTAGACCTCACAGGAATAGTTAAACATTTTTATGATCTGCATTATTTTCCTTTTCATAAGGGTAAAGAGGCTGGTCTCCTAGGCTGATTTTCCCTGTAATAAATTTTTTAGCTTTTGTAACCCTTGTCCTATCCCAGAGCCAGGTTAGAATGTGTTATCCCTGCATTACAGCTTAGAGTGGTAGAATTACCCTGGCCTGTTTCTTGACAGTCCTGCCACCTGCAAGCATGTCCACAAGAGCCAGTTTCTATGGACTGCCCACGGTGTGCCACGCAGTGTGCCCAGAGCTTCACGTGCACACTGTCGGTTAAGTTTTGCAACTCCACTAGGTGCTCACTATTATTACCCTCGTTCTACAGCTGAGGAAGTGAGTTTCCTCTCTCCTAGGCCACAGCCTCTGGCTAGTGCAGAATTCTTCCTCCACGTACAAATGAGAAGCAACGCGATGACTCTAGACCAGTCGTGGCAAACCTGTGGCATGCATTCTGCAGGGGGCTGTTCGTGTCACTGAAACTCTAAAAGGTTCACCTTGACTGCTTTAGACAGAGTCCGCCACCAGGCCCTTCAATGCAGTACTATTTTCTTAAAAGAAGACGCTCACTCTGGCCAGGGATATAGCTCAGTGGCACAGCACCTGCCTGTGCAACGTCCTGAGTTCAATTCCCAGTACCAAAAAAAAAAAAACAAACCAAAAACAAAAGAAGCAGCAGCTCACTTTTTTTTTTGAGATAGGATCTCACTATGTAGTGTAGGTTGACCTTGAACTCACATACATAGCCCAGGCTGGCCTCAAACTCATAGCAATCCTCCTGCCTCAGCCACCCAAGTGCTGGCATTAAGGGTATGTGCCATCGTGCCTAGCTTTCGCTTTTCTTGAGGATAGCTACCATGTCTCATGCCCTTTGAATGTCCATCACAGCTATCCCAGATTTATGACCATAATTGATCCCATGGACAGTGCTCTTGCACACTGGGTAATTTGGTCAAAGATAGTCTTAAGCTAATGTTCAAATATCTCTCTCTAGTTTACAACAGAAACATATGATCCAGTGAGTTTTTCAGTTTCTGTTACATGCTAGGCCTATAGATATAGATTCCATGTGTACAATTAAATCCTTCTGTATCAGCTGTGCCTCCATAACAAGTGGCTTAGTCACTTTTCTGTCCCTGTACAAAATACCAGACAACCACAACTTGAGAGAGGATAGGTCTATTTTGGCTCATGGTTGTTGCTGTTGTTGGGTTTTGGTTATTGGTTTTTGTGAGAGAGACAAGGTCTCACTCTGTATTCCAGGCTGGCCTTGAACTCACTATGTAGCCCAGGCTGGCTTTGAACTCATGGTGATCCTCCTATCTCAGCTTCCCCAGTGCTGGGAGTACAGCATGTGTCACCAAGCCCAGCATGGCTCATGGTTTTAGAGGATTTAGGGCAGAGTCAGCTGGCTCCCAAGCAGGAAGGACGGGGTAGAAAGGCTTGGGCAGAGGACATCTGCTCACCCTATGGTGGTCGAGAAGCAGAGAGAGGGAGGAGTGAGGAAGGGAGCACACCGGTGTAGGTCACGTCTGCAGGGACCCGCCTCCAACCAGGCCCCACCCCCAAGCAGCACGTTCAGCTGCTGAGCTCACTAGTGGATAAGTCCACTGATGGTGATAGTTCCCCTGATCCAATCACCCTCTGAAAGGCCCCCCCGACACATGCAGATCTTGGGAAACAGTGTAGCTTAAACCATAGCAAGCCACTCCAGCACTCAAGTCAGAAAAAGATAAGCTTGATTTTTTTGTCATTTGTCAGTGGGTCATCTGAAGTGTCCTTGTTTCAGACTGGACCAGCCTCTTCAGCTTCGCTGTGGAAGGGACCATAGCTACTTGGAGTATCTTTTTTTAAAACACCAAGAGAGAAACTCCTGCTATGAAAGCACATGCCAAATCTTTGCTTACAACATGTTACCTAACATCTCATTGGCTCAAGTCAGATCAACATCAATGGAACAGAGAAATGTGTGTCTCCTAGGAAAGTCTTTAAAACAAAAGAGACTAAATATTGCCTCTACAAGAATTTACTGCACTCTTCCACTAAGGGTTGAAGAGATTAACATGTAGGAAACACATTCCCATGTATTCACCAGTTTATAAAATCTTGTGGCATAAATTTGTTATGGTTTGTGTCTAGACGTGCCCCCAAAGCCTCCTGTGGTCATGGGGGTGGGGTTTTTCACAGGCGGTGGAATGTAGAGCTTGTGCCTGGTTTATTGTCTAGTGCTGAGACTGGGGCTGTGAGTGTTACACCTGACCCTAGGGCATGTAGCCTGCATACAGTATAAGGGGGAAAAGAGTCTTGCCCTTCCCTTTTGCTCTTGTTGCTTTCGTGTCCTCCTGCAGTTGCCCCCTGCCACTGCCACCCTGAGTTGGAGCCAGTTGATTATGGACTGAAACCCCTACAAATGGCGAGCTAAATGAACCTTCCCTTCTTTAACCTTGAGAGTCCATATTTTGTCTCGGCAACAAGAGAAGTAACTAAGACAATGTTCAGTGTTGCAATTCTTGACAATATCTATTGCACGGTTTTTATTGGTTTTGTATTGTTTTGTTGTTGTTGTTATTTTGCTATTTTTATTCTCTTTAAAATAAAACCAAAAGTATATAAATTTGCAATTTAATAAATTATATTTAAAAGGTAAAATAATATTCAGTGTAGCAATCATTGTGCTAGGTACTGAGACAGCAATAATGAACACTGCCTAATGCCAAAACAAACGTAACCTCTTTGTGAATTCTAATAGCATTCTCACTGAGAGGTCCAGACTTATTTTGCAACTAAGAATTCTAAGACATCAAGATATTCAATAACGCCATCAAAACCATACAAATAACAAGTAGCAAAGGTAGAAGTGGAACGTGAAGACTATTAATTAGCCTGGGAATAAATCCTAAATCCTTTCACCCTTCATCAGTTTTGTTATCCAATATTGTGTGAGCCCTTGTAAGGCTTCAGAAATGAATAATAATGAAAAATGGACCACAGCGGTTATCAGTAAAGGTTCAATCAGGCAAGCAGAACCACTGTACTATGAATGATAGCGAATAAGAAACTCATGATTATAGGGATTTGCCCTTATTTAGTCATGAGTGTCTGTCCCTCTAGGTCTGGTGTGAGCCTAAGGGTCGGCAATCAAGAAAAAAAAAATGGGTACAAAACAGGAGAGACCAAAGATAAAATGGAAAAACTGAAATATCACCTATTCATTCATCACCTCCAGTCCTAAGTTTTGGGTACACTGTGGGTCCAGCAGCTGCCCCTTGCCAATAGCAAATCTATGACAGAGTGCATACTGAAACAGCACCTCCCCTGCAGCCATCTGCAGATGTTAACATGCGGCCCTTCACTTTCAAATCCTGCACAAATAATTCTCATGGCCAGCCCTAACCTGGAACCAGATGGGAAGGGAATTCTGGGAAACTGACATGGTACAAAGTCATCATAATCTGTTAGAACTCGTACTGTGAATTAATTTTAAAACATATTCAAAACAGGAAGGCATGAAATACAATGGAAGAACTTTCAAGTGCTATGGAGTAGAAAGTGCTAACCTACGCCAGAGGACTCATTCTCAGAAGCTGCTTCCCGTGCTTCTCTTCACCGTCACATTTTGCTGTTATCCTTTTTAGGATGCAGTGACATATCATAAGTACTTTTCATTTTTAATACTGACATTTCATACTTAAAGACACTTAACACAGCTTTTCTCAGTACAATGCTAATGTATATTATTTTAGTTACAAATAACAGAAATCCAATTCAAATTGCTTAAGCAAAAAAGACAATTTATTGGCACCTATGCCTAAAAATGCAATGATGAGTCTCCCCTCACGCCTGGTGATGTTCAGGGGTACAAATCGTGTCATTAAGGTTGACTTAACATCTTTCAACTCTGCTAGTCTGCATCTGTATGTAAGATTCATATTTTCCTACCCTAAAGGACTCTCTCTACATATCAGAAAACATAAATGTCCACATCCCCAAATAGGTACCTTTACCTTTTGAGATGCAAAAAATTCCATGTCCTTTGTCTCTTCCAACACACACACACACACACACACACACACACACACACACAAGTTCTCACTGACACACTCCCGGCTTTCCTGTCTGGGTCATATACCACATAGATTAAATATGATAAGCAGAAGGACAAGATGCCATGATTGGACAGGTGGGGTCTTCTCCCTACTTCTGCAGCCAGAGGCTGGCAGTTCACTGGGACTGACATTTCAGCAAAATCCCTGACACCAGAGAAGAGCAATGCCTCAAAGATCATGGGCTTTCTTCTCAAATTAAGATGACTAGTGTCACATTCAAAAGTATCTCCTTTGAGAGATTGAGAGACAGAGGAGTTAACTCTTATCCTGTCGTTCTCTTTTCTCTTTTTTAGAAAGCATAGTAGTGGCATAAAGAAACACCTTTATTACTTCTCTGATAACAGAAAGAGGCTAGGGGAAAAATAGAGCCCACATTGACAATAGAACCAAATGCAATTTTCTATAGATAGCACTGGCCTGCTCCTATCCCAATATAAAATACATTCAAAAAATTGCCACCAGATAAACTTTATGGGCACTTCAGCTTTGAGGAGAATAAAAGAAATCCAATGTCCAACAGATACCCTATAATGGTTTAATTTTGCTTCGAATTTTCTGTTATCAAATAATTGTACATAGTGTTATCCATTAGTCCACATTTTTATACTCTTCCAAAAATATACAAACATAAGAATGGAGGAGTTTCCTAATAATGAAGAATCCCTTCTAATTGTAATGGATTTTTACTTTCAGGTAAATTGGTAAAAGTTATTATTTACAGCCTGGCCTAAAATCATTTTTCTTAATGGCCTTATTCCCAGACAGAATGTAAATCCATTATTCATAACACTGAAATTGGCTCACAATGTAAAGTACTAAAGGACTTATTCTTTCACGCTGTTGGGGGAGCTAGTACACATCATCAGTTGAGCTAAGCACCAGTGATACCAAAAAGAGTAAGATGTATCCTTGCCCTGGACAAGCTCACTATGTAGTGCAAGAAAATTCAGGAAAATGTCCTCTCGTGGCTGAGACAAAATACCCCACACCCAAAGTTAAGGAAGGAAAGGTTTATTTAGCTCACAGTTTGTGAAGATTTCTGTCCATACTCAGCTGGCTCCAAGGCAGGGTGTCACGACACTGGGGCAACAATTCCAGGCATAGAAGACCGCAAAAGCAGCAAGAGCAAAAAAGGGGAAGCAAGCCTCTCTTCCTCCCTTATATTGTATGCCGGCTCCCCCGCACCACCACTATCTCTGCCCCTCCTTTTCCACAAGCTCAGGATGTTTACATATAAGGACCCTGGCCCCCTGCTGAGTTAAACTTCCCAAGTTGACACAATGTATCAACAATTACAGCTTCTTTTGTCCAAACTGCTATGATATCAGGGAGAAGTAAACATCTCATTTTTCCTGGGAGTATCAGAAAAGGCCATTTAGATGAAGTTTAATAAGGAAATTGTCTAATTAGAAGCCTAGCAATGGGTATTCTGGGAAGAAAAGGAAGCATCCACTATTACAGAACTTTGTAGACTAATTCACTGGGTCACTGGCAGGACAGGACACTAGGCAGGATTGCCAAGAAGCTAAAAGGCGTGAAGGCAGATAAGAGTAAGATAGGAAGAGTATGTCACACCACGGTGTTGGGAAAAACAACTCTGGAAGCATAGAAAGGGTGACAAACAGAAAGAGACGGGTAACACAGACCAGAGACATGGAAAAGGCCAACAAGGGCCCTAACGTAAGCCTGTGGAAGTCTACAGAGACTTCTTGAAAGTTTGAGTGGAAATGAAGTAATGGAGTAAAGGAAGGAGCTAAGGAAAGGGAGAACTCAAACTATCTCTCATGGCCAGTTGGGACAAGGGACAGGATGGACTCAGCATTAAACATAGTAAGGAAAACAAGAAAAAACAGACAAGGACGCACCCCAAGATAAAACAGAGCTGTGAGCATCCACACTGCTAGGTGTTAATTTTGTGTTTTAGTGCAAATAGCTACATGAAATAATCAGTCATACTCAAATGCCTTATTCCTTGATATATTTTGATCAGTGTCACATATATATATTCATCATGTTCATATCCATGTTATTAAGTAACAGCATGAAACATGTCACCTATTTCTATATTCTCAATATTACATGAGGAGTATACACTGGGTAATAGTAACTTTATATTTAGTATTTTCTACCTTCATAAGTAGTATATTCATTACAGATGCTTCTCAGAGGAAAATACCGCCTGTAAGGTATGAGGCTGCATAACATTTGGAGACAAAAAGTTTTTGAGACTTCAACTAGTGATTTTTATTAAAGCTCAGACCTAATATAGTTTCTATATGCTAACCTCCAGTTTTCATGAGATGTTTTTATCTGTGGAAGTATAATAAATGTTAAACCTTCCCAAATTAGGACTTTTGATTTAATTTGTGAAATTCAAGATCTTGTTGGGTTAGGATTACACTGCTATTCATCAGAAACAATAACAGCTCCGGATCATTGAATATATGTAACATTTTTCCATGATGTTCTAACAAATTTGCTTACTACTATAACTTTCACAGCAATCATAGACAAACATTACAATGTTTCTCAAGAGAGGTAACTGAAGTATTTTTCTTACCAGATATCAGGATTGTGGATGGGGTGAGTATCTAGTATTATTTCACAGAGTGATTTTCATTTACTTTGCTTAATGCATTCAGAAGTTGTTAAAGTTTCTTATATGAAAATGTGATTGATTGTTACAGCGACAGTAATTGCATTTTAGCAAAAGTAACCATTATAGTAATTTTCTTCAGTGAAGAGAAATGTAACTAACTAAAGTAGCTAGTTACTTCCTCACGCATTAACCTTGAACATTTTTAACATAAAAATACTTGATAAGGGAGTACAGATTGAAGAACATAAAATGGCATGCAATATTTATAAAACTACTTCCATTAGGGGGCTCACAGTTTTATGTAGCTGTTAATCATAAATTAAATGAAACAAAATAAAAGGAAGAAACTAAAAGTTCCTCACAAGTGGATCAATTAAACTTCTTCAATTGAAGCCTTTTAGGCATGACTCTCAGGTATATCTTTTCATTTCTAAACTAAAGATAATGATTTTTTAAAACCAAGACATTCATATCATGTGCTTAGGAGATCGAATCAAATGAATACATGAAGACATTATGATTGCAAAGAAAAAAACAACAATTATACATATTCACAGACAGGATAATACTGCACACGGTAACAACTTTTACATGTTAAATCACGAATGAAACAGCATTCGCATTTAATTTTTATGTATTCCACTGCACACCAGAATACCAAATAGCAACTAAAATGGGAAATGTATAGTACTGCATGTATTGATAAAATTTCAATTCGGTATTCTTCAGAAAGTAGCAATTTCACATGAACAGCGTAGTAAGAAAAACCAGTTTGTAATTTTTGCAATTTCTTACTAAAATTCTTTCTTCCTTATTATTAACTTAAAAATTGGTCAAAAATAATTACAATGTTTGTCAAATCTGGAGTTATATTTTTGCAATATTTATTGTTAATGATGTATAGATAATAATTACCAAAAGGAATATAAAGCAGATGCCTCAAACTCAGTATACAAATACACAGCCAATAATTCAAAGCAACCTAAATCAATTGAAACAATGCAAATTTTTCATTTCTGGTGGAGTACAGAGGACACTGGTACATTGTTTTTGCCACTCCTTAGCCCTGCGTTTGAAACGGCCCCCAGAACATCAAAAAAAAATTTTACTTGGAGGCTGAGACACAGGAAGAGTAGTTTAACTTCATGATCCTCCCCAGCTGACTCTTTCCGTCTCTCTCCGTCTCTGTCCTTTTGCTAGCCTCTGTATTTAAACTGTCCTTTCATTGCCATTTAATTTGCTTCTGGAGTTATTCTTATAGAAGAGAATTTCGTTTACAAACCCATATTTTCTTGAATTAATAACTTCCTTTATTTTCCTACTGTCTTCCATAGACTACAGATCTCTCATTTGTTCGTAACATTCTTCCCATTCCTCCCATCCACTGCATCCATAATACAGATGAGTTTTTGCTGTATATGGTGGAAATTGTGTTAGCGACTGCGTCTATGTACTCACGAGTATGTGCATATATGCACCTGCTTGTTTTTAAGTCGTAGTCCAAGGTTTCATATAAAGTAAACTCCTACTTCTCTGAATCCTAGTTGGCATCTCTTTTATTAACAGAACTCAAAGGTAGAAGATAAATATAAAGTTATTATATTGGCAGGCATCAAAATAGAATGTTTCAAGGAGAAGAACTAATAAATATCTTCTAAGAAAATCACTGAGATTGTGTTAGTAATGATGCGCCTAGTTAGAAATAGCAACAACAGAAAGCCAACTCAAACGTGCATAAACAATAAAAAGGATTTAGTGACTCTTACAGCTAACAGGATGGGAGGATGGAGAGATTCAGGTGTAAATAATCAGAGTTCAGGATCCATTTGGCTGTAGTTCTCAGTTCTTTCAGTTTTTGCTTGTGGAGTCTGCCCTTAAACTAGGTTGCAGAGCTTCGGTTAGCAACCATCAGGGCCACGGTATTTCGCATTCATATCTCCAATGATAGAGCATGTTCTCCTTTAGCCAAAGAATAAAATCCTGAATTTAATTTTGCTTGGCCTTGTGTGGGATAATTTTGAGTCTTACGACTCTTGTAGTGGCGAGAAGGAAAGGCATAAGAACTTAGACCACTAGGGCATGTGCCTAACATGCATTAATAGAATTCCATGGGTGTTTAAAATATTAAAATTCTTCTAAGTCAGAGGATAAATAGCCAAGGCTACAAATTTCCCCAGTCTGCCCCAAGAATTCTTCACTGTACCAACAACCCAGCTCAAGGACCCTTGACTTCCAAAAAGCAAAGATCCATTTAGACCCTGCTCCATAAATGCAGCAGACAGCTCTTCTGTTTGGACGGAGAGCGTAGTGTTGTTAAACACTTTGAATGCCATCCGAGCCTGCAGCTGAGGGCAGAATTAATTATGTGATATTAGTTCCCTAGAACTGCCATAATAAAGAACCACGAGCCGTGTTGCTTAAAAAACCAGACATTTATGTTCCCATCATTTTGAAGGCTAGAAATAAAAAACCTAGGTATTAGCCTGGCCGTCCTCCCTTCAAAGGCTCTAGGAAAGAATCTCCCTTTGCCTCTTTTTAGATTTTGCTTGTTGCCAGCAATCCTCAGTGCTCCTTGGCTTGTAGCAGTGTAACTCCAACCTCCGTCTCTGACTTCACAGAGCTGGCTTCCTTTTGTGCGTGTGTCTAAATTTCCCTCTTCTTATGAGGACACCAGTCATTGGATTAGAGCTACTCTAATCAAATATGACCTCATCTTAACTTGATTATGTCTGCAAAGGCCCCATTTCCAAATGAGGACACATACACATGTTTGAGCTAGACATGGATTTTGGAGGGGGGGAGGGGAAGTGTGCCTACCCAAGTGGAACAGCTGTTTTGTGATGGGAAAGTGAGAAAGTGATGCTAAGAAGTCATCACAATGACCCTGCTAACGCTGGACTCAATGGACCTTTGCCCCTTTATTTACCTGGCTACAGTCAACAACTTTTTAGCTAATTGGTATTTCAGGTTTTATCTGCATCCCCTGAGCTGGACTGATACTGCCCAATTTCATGTTTAACCCCAAGACATCTAGTTTGGGTGAGGAGTCTTGGAAAAAGTCCTCAAACCTACATGCCAGTCCAAGCATAATCAAATAT
The DNA here is from genome assembly GCF_000276665.1 of Chinchilla lanigera. Taxonomy (NCBI): domain Eukaryota; kingdom Metazoa; phylum Chordata; class Mammalia; order Rodentia; family Chinchillidae; genus Chinchilla; species Chinchilla lanigera. Next base: position 13,821,651 of record NW_004955440.1, read on the forward strand.
CAGGAGTAAAATAGGCAGTCTAGCTCACCTGCATTATGTTGTACTACTTTTTGAATATATGTAGCTGTGATTCCTAAATAAAAATTCACTTAGAACCTTCCTGCACTTATACTGTATCTTTTTCATTACGTATTTTCTCTATCAGCAGATAATATTGTGTAAGTTGTATTATGTTCTAGCTCACTGGCTTCAATTAGAAGGGCCATGAATATATTGAGATACAAGTCTGGCTGTTGTCATAAAGGCTGAAAAAGCAGTGACTCAAATGACTAGACATGGATTTCTTTCTCATGGAGTGTAAGCCGCCAGGTGTCCTGTGGCAGTCGTTCTACAGTTCGGAGGGCCTAGGCACTTTCAACTTTGTTTCCGCCACCCTTACGGCACATTTTTATCCCCTCATCCAAAATGGCTTTTGCAGTTTTCACCAGTGTGGCTTTATTCTCCCTGCATTCTATTAGGCAGATCCTAGACCACAAGGCTAAACAACAGCAAGAACACCTGAGAAATGTAGTCTTTACCTGGGTGGCCACGTGCACAACTAACTGTAGGGAGTTTTGTTACTCAAGAAAGACAGGCAGAACCAATATGGAACAAGGAGACAACTAACAGACCCAGACAAGAGCAGCACGAACTTAGGAGAAAGTAGTAGATATTTGCAAATGGTCGTATATTCCTAACAGATTGTGAACTTTGGTCTTTAGATAATTTTCAAGATAACACTTCACATCTTAACCATTTTAATGGTGCGGTGTTTTACTTTAGTCCCTACCTCGTCTCACTAACTTTAATTACACAGTTGGCCCAAATTTGCTTACTAGATGTCTGTAATAAAAAGGCTCCAGAGTCAGAAGAAGAATGATTACTATTGACATTAGCAGGAAACTTTAACAGCACGGAGGGAAAAAATACAATTTGGAGAGTGACTATTTTGCAAGCATGAGAAGTTTAACCCCCTATCTTTGGTAACTAGTTATCCAAAATTACAAGTAGAAAGAAAAGTCAGACTACCCTCTCAATATTGCCAAGACTTATAAATGATCCACACAGTAAAATCAGACTTTAACTGGAAACATGGCACCCTGCTTACAAGCAGATTCTTCTCAAACAAGGAAAGGCATTTCAAGGTCTTTATAAATATTTTAGAAATAGTTGAGTGCAACTTTGCAAACAAAACAAACAAATAAAACAATATTTGCAATAAAAAAAAATGAGGTGGTGGTGTTGGAAACTTTTTAAGTATGAACCCTGGAAGACTGAGAGTACACCATTGAATTTCTGATCGTTCAAAGTTCTTACTGGTAAATACGTTTTCTGAATTCTCTAATTACATAGAACCTTATTGTAAATCTTTTATGGAGACAGCAAGCTGAATAATCTGTGTGTACCTGGTTTCCACTCTCCATCCTTCCTGCTCTGCATCTCAGGAGACTGACTACCAGCTTTTTATGCCCTGTGTGGCTTCCTGCCAGATCTTACCAATGAGAAGCACCAGCAGGATACTGGACAATGGTTTAACCCTGCTTGTATATTTGAAAAAATTCCTTCATCAAATTCTCCTCAATTGTCCCTGAACCATCTGTTTTCTATGGGATCCTGAATAATAATAACATTAAGGAAGAAATGAGTCACTCCTCATAAAACTAGACCTAGTTGTTCAGTGGCTAATAGGCCATTCTCAATTTTGAAATTCTCTCCTTTCTACCAGCCGATGTTCTCTTGCTCATAAACTTGAATTGATGTTCATTTTTTTCATTTTTTTCATAAACTTGAATTGATGTTTCATTTTTTTCATTTTGGAAAGCCATTTCCAAATCAGCCACATGGCTCTACCTACTAAAAATACTGACCATCGCTTCTTAACCCAATCCATTACCCCACTTTTCTGATGTATTTATAAGCCATTCCCAAATTTACTATGGCTTTCTAGAAGCTTTTTAAAAAGAGCTTTTAGTGTCTCCAGCACAGAGACGTTTCTGTCTATCTTTGGTAGAAATTCCCTGAATGTTTCTAGAGTTCTGCACTCCTTTACCAATAGATATGCAATATTTATTTCAAGGAAACAAACATCTTACTTTCTTAGTGTTTGAACTGGGAAACATGGTAATATAGATAATTTCCCTCAAAATGTATTCCAAAACTATACTTCCACTGTAAGCAACATATTTATATATCAGAGCTCCTCCTCCTCATCTCCAGCTTTTCCTAGTCTTAATGAGCAATAAGTCTTGGTCTCCTGCCTATGAGTCCTTTCCCCTTCATAGTCTTCACCCATTTTCATGGATTAAAAGTCTAATGAACATTTACTTCTATGTCCGACAGCAATTTAATCTCAAATTTAGCATCTCTAAGTCCAAACTCCTGATCTCCTTCCTCATCCTTACTCCAAATATAAAATGCTTCCTGTCCTCCTCTTTCAGTTACCAGCAACTTAGATCTTTACACCAAAAACTGTGGCATCATCCCTCACTTGCCATTTTGTTCACTTGCTTGTTTTTGTTGCGCTCCACACCCTACAAAAATCCTTCAGCCCTACATGCAAAAGTTTATACAGATCCCAGCCTCCTCCTCTGCTGCCTACCACTCCGGTCCAGCTGCCATTACCACATGTGTGGATCCCTGCAGTAGTCTCCTTGCTGGTTTCCCCTGCTTCTGTCCTGGTCCTCGTTCTGTCCATCTAATAGTTTTTTCCTTGACAGATCGGCCAGATTGCTTTCTTTTTAAACCATAGTCAGATTATATTGTTCCTCTGATCAAACCTCTTAATTGGCCCTACTTTTCCTGAGAGTGACACCATAGTCCTTACTTGCCTACAAGATCCCAAATGGTCTGACCTCTGCTATCTGTATGGCTACACTTCCCACAGTACTCCAGAAAAACCAGTCTGTGCTTCAGAATAATGTACCTGTTGTTCTCTCTCTTCACAGGAATCCAAATCATTCACTCCCTCGCCTCCTTCAAGGATATACTCAAACACTGTCTGCTGCTGGTATAACTTGTTCCCCTATAATGGTGATCATTATTTGACAGATGCATCATGTGTCTATTTTGTTTACTGTGTGTTCCCTATGAGAATACAAATTCTTATATAAATTTAATATTTTTAAATATCATTTTATTCACTGTATAGTCCCAACTCTTCAACCTGGGCTTAACACAAAGAAGATGCACAACATATATTTGAAGAATGAATGAAAGCAAGTTTTTTTCTTATTTTTAAAACATAAGTCCTTTTCAAAAATAAAAAGGCATTTGAATACTTTGAGTAAATTTAAAACAAACTTATATGTATGGAGTACAAGCCAGGGGTGGGGCTCTGGTAGCACTTCATAAGGATGATTTCAGGGAATTTTCATGGCAGGTACTATGTGATTGGTCTTATTATAACTGAATTAAAGTAGAAATGTCATACAACTGGTTTAAGAAGTAAAAAAGTCAGTACATGGGGAACAGGTGTTAAAACCCTGACATGTCTAACTCCAGAGTCTATTTTCTCTTCCTAATGTGACTAAAACATGCCTTTTTCAACTTAAATAAAAATCATTATCAGCTACAATAAAAATATGGAATTAAACTTTCATTTAAAAGAGTAGAGCTAAATGCCTGAATAGGATTCTAAGTGTGTGAAAATTATGAATCCTGGATTTTAGAAGAAAAAAGACCGAGAAACCTAAACAAAAGGTTAAGTAGATATTAGAATGGCAGATCTACACTATGACAGAGACCCAGAAATTCTGGGTAGAGAAACCTATCTGAAAACGCCATTTTCTCTTGATATTGGTAGTCACTGCCGAAGTGGTAGAGGCCAAAATGAAGTCAGTCCCTCTATGGCTTCTGACTGGAGCAGGAAACAGAACAGGCACTTAAATGTACCTTCTCTCATTCACAGGAAGATTACTTCTGTTCACGTTCCAAATAACTGAGAGAGAAGTGCAGTGTTCAGTCCATATCCATCCAAAGGATGACAAAGCACAAGTTGTGTTTATGTACTACAAAGCCCAGCAAGTTGGCAAAAACAGGCCAAGTTTACAAGAAAAATATGGCATTGGCAGTGAACGAGGGCAGGAAAAGGCTAATGGCACGACGGTCCATGTGGGCATCCATCCCCAGACAGTGGTTATCACTAGGCTAAAACTGGACCCGGATCACAAATGACCTCTGAATGTAAAGCCAAGTCTTACCAAGCATAAGGGCAAATATAAGGAAGAAACTATTCAAGAGATACAGGAATAAAGCAGTCATATACTCCTTTCATTAAGAACTGTAATAACACAACACAAATGAAATATCTCCTCAGGCCTATCTCTGTTGTCTACCTGCTGTTCCTCACTCCCATGATCCCAAATGTGGCAAGTTGACGATTTTGTTTATTGATTTGATCTCAGTTTGTATCATAGGACTGACATAATAAAATAAGAGCTTTCTTTATTAAAGAGTTCTCATGTCTTTGTCCCACTGGCCATATGAATAAACCCAGGTTCAGCTCTCCCTCTGTTCTTCTCCCAATCTTCTTTCCTTTGAAAGATGCACTATATTTGAAAAACACTGTTTTTTAAAATAGTTCAAAAAAGAAGAAAAAGAAAGAGAGCAAAAGTCATAGCAAACCCACATACCAGGAAATAGTCTTGAGAAACATTTGCAAGCAAGTACCTGAAACTTTTTTAAAGCACATCAATAAAAGAAGAGATTGCATGAATGACTTGTATATTGAAGCTTCAAGTATGCTGGCAAACAAAGGAGACCTATAAAATAAGACAACACCCTTTTTAACATCCTGTAAGGTCTCTATCCTTTAAGTGGAGATTCTAAAGGAAATTTTAGATAAGTAACTCTTTACATAAGCAACTTTAAATAAGTAACTCCCACTTGGAGCCTACAGAAGCCTCCAATTAATCAGGGTATTCCAATGTCAGTATCTCCAAAATAACACAGAGAATGGCAAGAGTATCAAGATCTCAATTCTCCATGTTATTTGACCTGGTTTCACTGGTTTTATTTCAGAAATAATAGAGGAGAGAAAGCTAAAATTTATATAAAACCTTGGGATTTAAAAAGCATTTTACATCTTGACTTTAAGAGAATTTTGTAGAAGAGAATAAAAGTTTGAAGTTCAATCGTACCTAAACAGGGCAATAAGTTGAATTTCCTAAAGAAAAGTCAGCAGTAGCAACAGGTACAAATATATTTATTCACAACTTTTGCTTTCTCTATTTATACGTGCATTAACATAACTGCCCAATATGTGTGTTTATATTTTTTTCAAGCATTTGAAAACATGGCACAGCTTGTGATTATCTGAATAATAAGATTCTTCAGCACACCAAAGTTCATGTGATAGCACCTAAGTACTAAGAGTTGAGTGACAGCTACAGCTCTCCAGAAACTAGCAGTGAAAGGTACTAATAGCTGAGGAAGCACTTAAAGAAGATAAGTTATTCCCACCCAATTTAAGATAGAACACTGTACATAGAAAAAAAGCTTACAGAAATTCTGTGGTCAGAAGTCTATCTCTTAGCAAAAGACAATTGAACAATTCTGCTAAAAGATAGCAAGATATAATTCAAAAGCCAAACATTTGCTTTTCCATTTGCTAGGAAAAATTATATTCACTCATCAGATTCAACATGTGTATTTTCAAAAGTTACATGCCCAGCACTAAATGGCTCAGTTCACCTACATATTTGAGCTAACATATCAAACAAAGAAAACAGGCTTGGCCACAAAGTCAATGAAAGTCAAATAAAAGGCCAAAATAAACAGATGAGACACCATGCCCTGAAGATCAACAAAGGGGATCACTGTTAGGTGAGGAGGATTTAGAAACTTCAGCAAGGAGGATTTGCTGTGCCCATCACAAACACAAAGTAACTCACTTAAGCTACTTAAATGCAATCCTACTGTAAGACTGATGGGAAATTGGGTGCATACAATTGAATTTTTTTTCCTTTACCATAGCATGTTAAGTTAAACTCCACCTAACGTTACATCAATATACCAGAGATTTTTTTGTTTTTGGTAATAACAATGGTAGTAATACACAGGTAGTTTTCTATTATTTACTTTCTAATAAACAAAGGGTTCTATATGAATATAAGATGTGATGACAAGTATGAGGACTAGATTAAGAAAATGATACAGCATTCTGTTTTAGTACAAACCTTACTATTCTTTGCTGAAGAGTCTCCCAAAGATCCATGGCAGTCTTCAGAGGTGGTGGGACTTCTAGCAGGTAGGGCCTGGTGGGACGTGCCCTTCAAGAAGATTCCCTCTCTCTGTCTGTCTCTCTCCTCCCTGGTATGAGGCGAGCGGCTTGCTCCACCACACACTCCCTAACAGGATGTGCTGCCTCACCATAGGTCCAAAGGCAATGGCCCAAGCAACCACGGAACGAACCTTCTGAAATTGTAAGCCAAAATCAACATGTTTTTCTGAAAGGTTGACTCTCTTAGGTATTTTGTCTCAGTGATAGAAATATGACTAACTTAACCCTCAGTCTAGAATACTCCTCCTGAAATGATTCTATACTTTTTGAACAATACATGTCTACTGATCTTATCTAGGGCATCAAAGAGCACATAATAAAAAGATAAAATACACAGGAATAAGCTGAATAAAAGATGTTTAAACACTATTGGAGGACATATAGGAAATTGTGAGCAAAGATTTACAGAGTTGGTAGAATCAATATTTGAAAGATGTCAATTCTTTCTGAGCTAATTTATCATTTTAACATGAGTCCAGTAAGAAACTATATTGACAGTGAGCTTCATGACATGAGATAAACTGATCATAAATCTTATATGGGAAAGTAATTAGCCAAAAAGAGGAAAGCTTTAAAGAAAAGAGTAATAAGCAGGAACTAACACTATCAAATATTATAACATATTATAAAAATTTGAATACTTAAAAAGTATGCTACTGTTTTATCCATAAATAAATTGATCAATTATAAAAATCTACAAATAGTTCCAAAAGCATACTTGCATTTAATATATGATAAAGATAGCATTTCAATCAACAGTGAAACACTTCAGTTAATGGTGATGAAATTTAGAGGAAGAAGATATCTCTTCTACCTACTGAAATGGATACTTTCTTCCATTATATACTCATACTGTTTTTATTTGAATTTTATATTTATTACTTTTGTGCCACACTACTTTATTAGTGCATTTGTCTCTTGAGTTTTCCAGGTATATAATCATAATGCTTAGAGGAAAAGTCCTAGTGGATGAACAGGGAAACATACACAAGTAAAGCCAAGATAAATTTTAAATAAATCAAAGATTCACATATAAATTACTGATGCTATATAACTAATGGAAGAAAGCATAGGAATTTTATTCAAACATTACAGTGGAAAAGACCTTTATATTTATGACTCAAAACCTAGTTTCTTTAGAATATAAGAAATAATAAATTTAATAACATAAAAAACTACAAATAAAGTCAAAAGATAAATGAGACTAACAGACAAATACTATTCTCTGTAATAAAAGCTACTGATAATCAATAATCAATAAAGCTGAACATATAATAAAAAGATGGGCAAAAATATGTACATTCAAGTCATAGGAATAAAATACAAATGGCTTATAAATATAAGTAGATAAGAGTCCACTTAACAGAAATACATGACAAAATCATACTGATACTGCATTGTTCAGATTGTTAATACAGTAATATTCATAATAGTTTTTTATTACTTGTAGGTAAACAAGTCTTCGCATACAGAAGAGTTGGAATTGGTATGAGTGATGACAGAAATTTTGCAACATTTGTGAAAGTAAAGCTGCATATACCCATTGACTCACAATTGTATATCTAAGAATTTATCTCTAGATACAAATGTCCACATGTGAAGGGACATTATATGTCATGCCGTATCATCTGAAATTTATAGACTTGACACAATCCAAGTGCCCATTAATAGGAGAATGGTTAAATATTTCTTGTACATTTACAGTACTATATAGGGGTTTTAAAAAGGAAAAGAATGAGAAAATTTGCTAGTGTAGATCAAGACATACTGCAAAATGCAGGAAAGAAAGCAATATATAATATATTGGATATTGTGTGATACTCTTTGAACAAAGACGAATAAGATGATATTTCATTTTTCAGGCTCTTTGCATAAAAAAACTCTACAAGAACATATAAGACAATAACAACAGTGATTATAGTTGCATAGGTGTATAAGAGTACACGTGCATGGGCTGGGGATTTAGCTCAGCGGCAAAGCGCCTGCCTGGCAAGCGCAACGTCGTGAGTTTGGTTCCCGGTAAAGGAGAAAAACCAAAAAAAAAAAAGAGTACACGTGCATAAGAGTGCTGTGTAAATGGTATACAGGCTGAGAGCAGAATGTTTCACAGTGCTTTTTACATTTAAAAATTTTTTTTAAATATATGGGATACTTTGAGACAGAAGACAGGACACAATCTTGTTGCTAGAAGTGATATTCCTTTACAGCCCCAGTCACAAGCAAACCAGTTGCTGCTACGAGCATGGCAAGTCAATTTAAAACTACCCCCCTTATTGACAGAGGTCTCCTTCAACAGAAGTACATCATCTTAAACCATACTTTGCATTATGGCTTGTGTCTAGATATCCCCCAATATGGCTTAGATATCCCAACAATATGGCTTAGTTGTAGCCCCCCAAAGCCTCATGTCGTCATAGATAGGGCTTTTTCAGAGATGGCTTGACCTAGAGTGTGTGACTGATTCATGGCTCAATACTAGAATTAAGGGTATGTGATTACTAAATCAGTCCACTGATTGCTTTGCCACCCACCCTAAGCCCAGAAGCCTATGCAGAATAAAAATGGGGCAGAAAAAGCTGTTAATTTCCCCTTTGCTTGCTTGCTTGCTTTGGTATCTCCTGCCTGCCATGAACTGTTTCTCCTCTGTGATGCCCCTCTGCTCTGGGGACAGGTGATTATGAACTGAAACCTCTACAAACTGTGAGCCAAAAAGAACCTTTCCACCATTTTTTTTTTTTTTTCTGGTACTGGGAATCGAACTCACGATGTTGCGCTTGCCAGGCAGGTGCTGTGCCGCTGAGCTAAACCCCAGCCCCTCCACCTTTAACATTAAGTGTTGGATATTTTGTCTCAGCAAGGAGAGAAATAACTAAGACACTGAAAAGAGATATAAATAAAATATATACTTTCACTTTTTTGTTACTTGACCTAAAAGAAAAGGAATTATAAACAAATACATTGTGTTCTTTTTTAATCCTTCTTAAAATAGAAAAACAATCATTTAGTACTGTCTCCATAATGTACTTTAATACTTTGAAAATATTTTAAATTTTCCTCTGCTTTTGTTGATGTAGCCACTAATCTTGGAAATTCTTCCAAAATGTCTACAGAATTTTAAAGTTTTCTGATTATGATGGACATACTGCTTTAGTACAAGTCTCCCAAATGAAAAGTACAGTAGAAGGATTATTTCTCAAAGTGAACTTATGGGAGTTTCTTTGTACTTAAGCCTCATCTTGTATTTGTCACCTATAATTCCACACCCTGTTTTCCGACTGATGTTTCACCAGTTTATCAAGGTCAGTTCTCTCTTTACTAAAATATTCTTAAACCTCCAAATTCAATGCTCTGTAAGTCTACCAATATACTATGATTTCATCAGGGCATACATAATAATATCAGGAAAATTACCTGTGTTTATAGGCTTTCCATCACTATAACAAATGATAAAGATGGTCAACTTATAAAGAGAAAAGTCTGGCTCACAGTTCTGACAATTCCAGTTTGTGGTCAGTTGTCACTGTTTGGTGAAGCAACATGTCATAGTGGGAACATACAAAGCAAAACCACCCAGTCCGTGGCGAGGAAGACCGCAGAGGAAAAAGAAGGAGCTGGAATCCCACTGTCACTCTTAGGAAGCACCCCCAAAGACCTCCCTCTATGCCCCACTTCTTAAAGGCCCTGCAACCTCCCAACAGAGCTATTCTGCTGATGAAGACGTTACCCAGGAACCTTGAGGGAACACTTAAAACACAAATTCTACCACTATTCTCCTTGCAGACCTGCACTCGTTACCGTTTGATTCATCTCCTTTAGAAGCACAGCCACAGGTAACCACACTTTGGCTGCCACTTGGCCAAAAAACTCTTCAACTACCTAGAAGTGGAGTGAACCACACTGTACTATTTTAGACCTTTGAAAGCTGCTTCTCTCTTCTTGCAGCTGTTGCAGCTGCTAATACTTCATCATAAATAGATATTCCCAGACCTTAACCTGACTAGATTGAAACTGATCCAATCTTCTGGCCAGAGGTTTCACTGAAAAATACAATGTAGGGTAACTATGACAACAGTAGTGTGATGAAAGAAAAGTAAGCTCTAATAATCTAGAATTCCCTTCAGCCATTGTTTCAAAGAAGAATTTATTACACACTTGGCATTGTAACTTGCCTTATGTAGTAAAGATAATAAGAAAGAGCTACCCCTGGGATTAAATGAACTATATTCCATTTACTTCATTTCTTTTAAATCTCTCTCCACTTTTTCCCCTGGTATTTTACTTTGGTTTCCAGACTGGATTTATAATAGAAAGCAAACTGATCTTGGGGGATAATGATTCTTGAGAAGTTAATGTTAATATAATACACAACCCCCAAAATGTCTCTTTTAAAAATAAATATAAACAGACTAAAATAATTGTAGATGCTGGATGCTAGATATCCATGAGTTCAATATAATATTTTTTTCTACTTTTATATATCTTTAAATTTTTCTATACCAAAAATTAAAAATAAATCAGTACATTCTCAAGCTCTGTAGTACATGTTACTAGATATCCTCTGAATTATCCTTGGTATCATTCTTTAAATTGGATCTAAATCCAAAGTCAAGGTTTAAGGTATAATTGAAGTAAAACGTGTTATTATTTTATTGTATTAGTTAATCTAGTGGGAAAAGTAGAGAAATAATAGCAAAGCAGTGGTAACACCTGAATGCTAGAAGTTGGAGAGGAGGTCACTCAGGCAGCCTGCTGTGATCTGTATATATTTAAAGAGGGGAGGGGTATGAAGTTAAATGAGGTTGTTCCGATGAAATTTATTTTTTCAACTTTGGGTCCAGACAACAAAGACCATGAGAAAAGAAGAGAACAAACAAGTGTGGGAAGGGCTGATCATTAAACACCAGGCTCGGAAGACCTCTGCGTATTTTCACACAACCAGGTAAGGCTGATCATGGTATGTTGGTGGGCTCAATCCCAATAACCCTAGACAGGCTGAACACTTTGATGACTACAAGGACTGCAGTTTTAAGCTGAAGTTTATCTGGGCAGAAAAGACCCTACATCTTCAAAGATAAAGTTTTCTTTAAAAAAAAAATAAGATTATCTGATCTTGGTTTAAAAATGAAAGTAGAGTTAATTTTTTTAAAAAAAGGCAAAAAGGTAGAGATTTGCTTAGGAGATGCCTTACTGTTTCCATCTGCCTTGACCAAATAAAGCATTGTATAATATTTCACCTAGTTGTAGTTTTTTTCATGAAATTTCCCAAGAAGACAGTAGTATTAGTTGTGGGGTTGACCAGATGTGTTTTGGTGAATATAACAGAAAAGAAATAAAAGGGTGTCAGGAGATAGAGAGGTATCTGGAGAAGCCCCTCATCCCTTTATCTTAAGTAAGCTAGATGATTTTGTTCAGGACAAAAGGCAGAGAAAATCTACCTTAAATTTGTTCTTGGCTTGAGATCTGAGAATGGTGTTTCATCAACCATTTAGAACTTAATTACAAAAGCATAAATTTTTCAAGCCCCTTATTCTCTTTATAAATAGCACTTTCTCACTTGTATGCTATTCTTCTATTGTCTGAAAAGCAAATTAAGGCTTTCTAGTAGCTATTCACAAATATGTAGCAGCTTTGTGCATCTTGCTTTATTTATTATTCTCACCTGTGATTTCAAAATCTATGTTGAGAATATACTTATTAAACTAGATAATGATGCAAAGTTAGCTGCCATGTCTATTACATAGAAAAAGTGTTTGAATTTGAAGTCATCACATATATGGTGATATTTCATGGGGATAACTGCAGACTAACTCAAAGAAAAGGAATAAATGTCAGAAATTTAGATAAATATGAAGATAGAAGGATATTATCTAATAGTCACGATATATCAGGAAGAAATAATAAAACAAGAACAAAATTTTTATATCAATCACTTTATACAGGTTGACTATCCTTTATCTAAAATTCTTTAGACCACAAATGTTTCAGAGTTTAGATTTTTCAGATTTTGGATTATATGCATATACATCATAAGATCTCTTGAAGGAAAGCTCACATCTAAGCATAACATTCATTTATATTTTATGTATAACTTATTACATAATGTGAAGACAATTTTATACCATATTTCTATTGTGTCTGAGTTTATTTTAGTACTGAGAATTGAACCCCGGGCCTTTGTATTGAGCAATATCCCCAGCACTCCTTCTTTCTTTTTTGTATTTTGAGACAAATCTTACTAAGTCATTAAGCTGCCCAGGCTGGGCTCTAACTTTCAATCTTCCTGAGTTCTGGTATTACAGGTATGAGCTACCATGCCCCAATGTGTTGGTATTTTGACTATAACTTGTAACATGAGAGAGGTGTGGAATTTTTCTTTTTCTTTTGTGGCATCAGGTCAACATTTAAAAAGTTTTGAATTGGGGGCATTTTGGATTCGGGATGCTCAACCTGTGCTGTTTTCTTGGCAGTGGGGATGGGTGGGTGGTGGTGCTTGTAGGATAGATGATTGTCAAAGTAAGATAGGGAAATAATCAGCAGGCTAAGAACAGGTTTTACAAGTTCTCAAATATCCAGAAAGGAATCAGAATTATGATCAATCATTCTACTTTTGAATAGAAAGCAGGAATAGAGCAGACTGAAGAAATACTTTGTGTAACCATGGATGACTTCTTTATCATAAAAAGTGTGTAATATTATAATGAATGAACATTAAGACATCTCATCAAAATATGTATTTAGGTTGGATGAAAAATCTCTTCTATTTCACTGACAGATTTAAAACAGGAAATTTAGCCAGGCATGGTAGCGCATGCCTGTAATCCCAGCTACACCAGAAACTGAGGCAGGAGGGTGGAAAGTTCAAGGCCAGCCTGAGCAACTTAGTAAGAGTTTCTCTCAAAATAAATAAGAGCTGTTGATAGAGCTCAGTGCGCATTGGCTTCAATCCTCACTACTGGGGGGAACAAAAAGAGTTTAACATTATTTCAATCCCCCCCTATTTGTTTCCATCCCTAGAGTCCTCAAATTTACCTATAGAATCAAGGATTAATAGCTTTTAAGAATGACTTACCAGAGAATTCTACAATCTTGGGCATCTATCTAACTTTAATAAGTTGGTCACTACCAATATCCTAAAGAAACTGACTGAGCAGTAAATACGGAAATATGGCTGGAAAGCATAATAATCTAAGAGTAGGAATCCAGATTCCATAAACTCTGTGACTCTCTACGTGATTCTCCTCATTTGGGAAATATAACATTGAAATTCAAGATTTCTATAGATGATAAGATACTGTTAAAGTGGTTCAAAAATTATGAAGTATTATAGTCGTATAACTTCTTAATTAGTAGTAGTACTATTAATAACCAACTATCCCTATGTTTCAGAGATCCTTATATGTAGCTCTTTAACTATAAATATGAAAATTTTCATTCCTTGCATAAAACTCTGCAACATAACGTATTCAAAAATTAAGGAAAGACTGAGTTTAATCATTTATTTTATTTGTTTTTTAAGGTTTTTAATGAGTATTCACTAATATAATAAATTTCACAAAGTATATTATTCAAAGAATTTCAATAAATGCCTATCATGCAGGTCAAGATGTAGGACACTATCAACATCTTAAAATATCCACTCACGCACCGTCTCAGTTAATATCCCCTCCTCGAAGATAACTGCCAATGCTGACTCTTATTTTCTTTGCTTTGGAAGTTCACATGAGTGAAATAATACAGCATAGACTTTTTTACCTCTTTTCTTTACCTCAACATTAGTTCTTTGAGATTCATCAATATTGCCTGGACCAGTTGTGTTTTTCTAAATTGCTGTAGACTATTTTACTCTAAGAAAACACCAAAACAGCCAGCTGTGGTATACAACCCAGCACTCGGCAGGCCAAGGTAGGGGGATTGCAGTGACTTCAAATAATAAGGTACTGTCTCAACCAAAGAAAACAGAGCAACATCAACAATAATGACAACAACAACCAAAGAAAGCAAGAAAAGTAAACAAGAAAGAAAATACTAAGACAGAAGAACTTCTGAAATAATAGTAAGGGCTTCCGAAAATCTCCACTTTTATAATGCTCATAAAAATGGTCAAGATTAACTTTTATAGAAATCTGGTAACAAACCAAACACTGGAAGCTATGTTAAGCTCATTTACTAAATAAAAACAACAGGAGTTGATTTAAATAGTGAAGTTCATGGTGTTTTAACCTGCTCTGTTCTCACAGTTCTCTCCCCAGACCCATGGCGGCCTTGAAAATCTGCAGCATTTTGCACCCTGCTATGTGAAGCTATTTTAGCAGACGCTGAAGGGGACAGAGCTGGCTTGAGGGTCCCACGAACTTCTAAGTGAATTCTCATTATTTGACCTGTCTGGCAATTCCCTGGGAAAGTCTCCTTTATAAAACTTGTCCTCATTTTATCTGTTTCTGAAGAGAGCTCTATCCCATCCACATTTGCCAAAGGCATTCAGGGGCAATTGTTTAACATTATAACTGTCTAAGACAGAAATAGTATTGGAGACAAATAAAGTTTCTTTCAACAAACTTAAAAAGAAAATCTTAAAAAGAAAATGAGAAGTGCATAGTGGACATGGAAAAGCTCTGACACATTTCTGGGAAACTAGAAGGCCATATGCAGGCCCCAGAAAGTCCTGTGAAGGCCCTCTTCTCTGACCACTAGCACAACATGAGGTCCTGTGCAGGAGGAAGCAGAGCCTAAGGCAGGCTCAGGCCCATAACCACTGAAGGCCGGGCTCAACACAAATACACACATGGCCTCTGGGCAAAATCTTGGGGACTTTTTTTTAAGGTATTTGAGAAAATCTTCCTGCAACCTTTAGCTGACCACTAAGTTAACCAACCAGAAACCTCATTGGTAACATGACAAAAAAAAATTGACAGAATTAGTTCAGGAAAGTCACCAAAAAGAGCCACAATGATAAACAGCAACAACTTTAAACTTTAAACTCTGCAGGGGGAATTCTTATTTTGGAAGTTACTGGACGGCATTATATAAAAAGCAGTTTTCTTGCAAAAAGATGAAAAGTATGGCTCACAATCAGCATTTTTAAAAAAATACTTAATAGAAACTGCCCCTGAGGAACCCCAGATGTTGAACTTTCTAGACAAAGAACTTCAATCAGCTACTTCTTCTTAAGGACTGAATTAAGTCCCTCTACTCTCAAATTCATATATTGAAACTCTAATTTCCAATGTGATAGTATTTGAAGGTTCTTTGAGTAGTAATTAGGTTTAGCTGAGCTCATGAGCTGAGCCCCTGAAATAGGATTAGAGTTAAAAGCAGAGGAGAGAGACTAGAGCTGTCTGTCTTCTCTCCACCAAGTGACAATAAATCAAAGTGGTGACTGTCTGCAAAATGGTCCACACTAGCACTGAATATTCTGGCAACTTGATCTTATACCTCCCAGCAGGTACAACTGTGAGAAATGGATGTTTTTAAGCTACCCAGTGTATTTTATCTTGTTATAGCGGCCTAAACTTAATAAGACATTCCTCTTTTACTTTGTTGTTATCATTGTCATGTAGTTCTATATCTATTATATTTAGATTTATTCATGTATTTAACTTTGTCTATGCTTTTAATTTTTTTTCTGCAGGTATACTTTTATTTTTTATTTTTATTTTTATTTTTATTTTTTTTTCCTCCGGTACGCAGGTATACTTTTAAATCTGAAAAACTTCCCTTAAAATTCTAGTTTGGTTTAAGTCTGTTGGCAATAAATTCTCTCTACTTTTGTTGGCCTGAAAATGCATTTAATTAATATTCATTTTTGGTGGATAGTTTCATGAGCATAGTCTTGCTTGGTAGTTGTATATTATTTAGAACTTTGACAATGTCATTCCATTGTCTTTTGGGTTCTATAGTTTCCATCGAAAAGTCAGCATTAAGTCTCATTTTGCACCTTTGAAATAAGGTGAACCTTTCTCTCTGACTACTTTAAACGTTCTTATTATCAACATTTACAGATGTTTAAATATAATCATCTATGTATAGTTGTGGTTGTAGAGCTTCTTGAATTCATGACTGGATTTCTGTCACCATTTAGCCATAGTTTTTCAAATATTGCTTTTGTTCAGTTCATGTTCTCCTAACCTTTCAGAACTCCAATTACAGAAACATCAGAACATTTAAACTCTATTTCACTCTTGTTTTCTGTAACTCTTTTAAATTTTTATTGTCTTCTGTGTTTTCTACCCTTCTTACTGCCTATGCTTAAACTTGAATACTTATTCTTTTGTGTTGTGCCTAATCTGTTATAAACTAACCTTTTAATTCATTTTAGTTCTTGCAATTTGGAGATGTAGCATTTCCATTTTGTCCCGCTTTTTACATGCTTGGTAATTTTTAAGTTGAATTATGGACATTATAAAAAATTGCAGACTTTACATGAAATCATCTTTCTGCAGAGAGGATTTAACTTGCTCCAGAAGTTATACAATATACAGACTTCTCATAATATCCAGTCAGTGCCAGCTGTTAGATTATTTTTAGGCTCATCAACTTTTAATTTGTCCTAAATTTGAAAGCCTAGCCTTTACTTCTTAAGAAGTAGACATCTTGGGTTCTCATCAAAAACCTTTAAGTGTTTGTTTGGCTTTTCCCTCGGTGGTCCCCAGATTCTCATTTTGGTTTCCCAAGTTCTCTAAGAGTGCTAAAATCTTGTCTCAGCTCTTTAGATACCAAAACTGTTTCTTCATGCTTATTTTCTCTGCATTTCACTCTCACAGTTAAGAAGCCAGCCCAGGCTTTGAGGGGAAATTGCACAGGAGTTTCTGTGCTTTTCCCAACTTCTGGACCTTAGTTCCTCAAGTCCTAATCACTCTGGCAACCTCAAATACAGTATCTGTCTCCTTAACCCTGTAAAACACCCATAAGCCCAGATGGCCACAGTTTCCTGATCCTCTACTGCTCAGGCCATGAATCTGCAGATACCAAAGTGAAAAAGCATAGGTAAACATGATCCTCAATTCACAAAACTTCTATTTTCTCCAGGATCTTTGTCCCTTCATTACTAGCTTCTTTAGTTTCTCCCTGGTGACTTCAAACAGTTGTTGCATTTGGTATTTATTTATTTATTTCTGTCTGTTTTTTTTTTTTGAGGCAAGGATTCACTATGCAGTTCAGGCTGGCACTGAGCTCACTTTGTAGCCCAGGCTGGCCTTGAACTTGCAGTGATCCTCCTGTCTCAGCCTCCCAGTGCTGAGATTATAGGTGTGCACCACCAAGCCTGGCCTGCATCTATATTTTTAAATTGTCATTCTTAAGAAGAAAGTTAATATACACTATTGTATCATACCCAAAAAGGAAAGTACAGGCCTTTAGTTTTAATTTGCAAATTTCCTTAATCTCTATTTTCAGCACAATCTTCCCTGTTGTGATTTTTAAAGTACAGAGTTAAAATCAGGGGAAAAATTGAATACTATGGTAGACTTGAAATAAGAGACAGTTGCTACTTTTCTATAATTAACCTAGATTACAACTGGTAAATGGATTCCTGAATTATCTAGATATTTATCTCATATAGCAAATTCACCAGTTTGTCTAACTCTAATGTCACCACTGAATAAAATCAAAACATTCTTATGGGTTTACAACTAGAAAGCAGTATCTTTTTGTAACACATATTTTGTATTGCTTTTTGAATTTATAACATATTTTCTCTGCTACAAAAAGGCAAGTTTGATGATTTTGTGTAATTTTTTTTAACTAAGTGAAAAAAAAAAGTAGATCTCTTTACTGTGTTGCTTAGGTCTTCTGGAAGGGATATGCTCCACTTAGAGCTGTTTCCTGCTTGGAGGGACAATTAATATGCTTACCACTTGAGAAACAGCATGGCTCATTGGACTAAGCTTTCAGTCAGTAGTTTGGAGTTATAATCCCATTTCTGCTACTGATTCAATTTGTGCCCCTGGGCAAGCCATTTAACCTTTGTATGTGCTAACCTGAACAATGGGATAAAATTATTGATTATTTGTGAGAATAGCTGATAATAACTGATTTTGACTATAAAGAAATGCACAAAAAATTTTTACGACAAGTAAAAATTACAACAAACATTCCTATGATTCAGTTTCCCCTGAAGCGTTAGTACTGGTTTGATTAAAATTCTTCTGATCTAAGTTAAAATGAAGCACAATAAAGTGCAGTTAAGTGTTCTGTTTAATTTGCATGCTTAAACAGGTGGGGGAAATCCGGGGTAGTTAAGCCTGAGAAAACAAAAGAGAGAGGGAGAGAGAGAGAGGGGGAGAGGGGGAAGAGAGCAAGGGGAAGAGGGGAGAGAGGGAGAGAAAGAATCTCCCGCTTCCACAGGCTTGAAGTGTAGATTTTCTTTCCAGGGTGCTGCCCCTGCAACAGCTAGGCAGGGCGGGCAGGCAGGCGACCCTCACCCTCCCTCCAGGCTGAAATGTCGGGTGGCCCGGACAGCCAGCGAGGAGTGTGGGAGTCGGCGCTCATGCAGTTTCCACATCTTCTCCCAGGGGCTACTCAGAGTCAGGCCCTTCAGCAGGGTGAGGCTCAAAGGCTTTAGGAAGGAAGCAAAGCGTGAGAGAAGTCCGTGCAGGGCATGGCTGTTAGACATTTCCAACCAAGCCACTGGGATGCTGGTCTTCCACTTTGCAAACGAGCAGAACTCACTGAAGAGGACCCTTGTTCACTGTCCCTGGTCAACTTTTTCCTGGACTCCACGGCGGCCTGAGGCTCAGCTACCAGGGCGGGGTGCTCAGCACCCACCTCCGTGGGCAGGCACATCCTCAGGGGCCTGGGGGCGTGCGAGGCCCTGGGCTTTGGCGACTGTGGAGACCGGCGCTCCTGCTACACTGTGATCACGTTCTTGGGAAAGTCTGTCGTCTTCACCGTCCTCCCCTCAGGCAGCCCTACTAAATCCCACTGAAAACTGGGACTTGGTATGGTCATGCTGATCGGCCCTTCTTTGTTCGTGCTTTGATGTTTTGGGTCGTGGAAATTTTCCACACGCAAAAGGGGAAGATGAAAGCTAAAATACAAGAGGAGACCCGGCCAGAACTTGAGGGACAGCGAGGTCCCAGAAGGGTGGCATCCCCCGAGGAGTCTGAGATTCCCCACTCCCCGACACGGAGGGCCCAAGGTGGAGGAGACCGCACGGACCGACCCCCTCATCCGCTTCTGGCTGCGTGGATGGCACGTTTCGGGGCCGGAGGTGACGGGGTCGCGCCCAGCCAGCTGGTGGGTCAGCAGATGGTCACCCTGCAGGGCAGCCCGTCTCTCCTCGGCCTCTTCCACCTCCCTGCTCCGGGTCTCCGCGCTCCGCCTGCCCGCAGACACCTGTGACCGACACAGAGGGAACAGGAAATAGCGCCAAAGCCGGCAGGGACAGTGGAAGCCCCTGGCCCCCTCAGCTGCGCTCCAAACACTGCCCAAATATGCAAGCCAAGAGCTTTGTCGCTGTCCGGAACAGGGCTGAGAGGGACCCCAAGGGCCCGCACTCGTCGGGCTGGGTGGCGTGATAGAAGAAAATGCGGGTACACACTACGGGCACGTCCGCACGGAGACGCTGCAGGCAGTGTGGACATGCCACGGTTGGGGCTGAAAGTCACTTACTGACCAGGTTGGAACAGGAATGCTTTCTTACTCAAAACGGCTTTGTAACGCTTGATTTCTAAAGCCAGTTTTATAAGCTGTGGCAGTGTGACTGTTTTTTGAGTATGTGTTTATTTTCCACAAATACCTATAAGACTAATGGGCAAAACATAGATTTCTGAGTTTTCAAAAAATTCTCTATCACTCAATTGCAAATATTTACTTTCGAAGCCAGACGTGGTGTGACATGCCTGTAAGCCCAGCACCAGGGAGGCTGAGGCAGGAGAATCACCACAAATACAAGGACAGCTTCAACGATGTAGTGAGATCTACTCTCAAAAAATAAATTAAAAAAAATCACTTTTACACAAATAATAACAATAAACTTACATCTATTCCTTTTTTATACAAAATTCTTTAGAAATAGGGTTTTACACAATAATTTCTAAAATTTTATATTTATCTTATCTCCACATAGGTTAAAAAAATGCTCTATTTATGCTATAAAAGGAACAAATATTTTGATAATTCTTTTGTCTGAAACTTTATATTACTTTGCACAAAATATGCTTCTAAAAATATAAAGACTGAAATGTTTATCTACAGAACATTTCAAAATTTACTTGTATACAAGAAAGATGCCATTGAAAGCCTTAAGATGAATTGTCAACTATTTAATAAATACCTTGATTTTTTTAATGAGTTTAATTTAAAATACAGGTCAATAAATTGACTCTTGTTACCTCGGGTCTCCTTATAACTCTTTGTATTACATTTGAGACTCAGGGTTTTTTCCCTCCTTATAAAGTAATAATAACATCATCCAGACTCTCTACTGCATACAGTTGCCATGAAAGTCAAGGAAGAATGTACAGGAAAGCACTTTGAAAAGCATTTGCCTCGTTAGATATAACAATGAGTGATGCTGTCATCTAACTACTCTGGTAACACCCTTAGATTCCTGAAGTCTTAAAGTTTTCCTAACTAGTCCAATTTTTATCGTCATTAGGGGTGATTTCAACGCCTTGGAATGACTCATCCAACTCCCTGGATACTTTCGCTTCGTGATTCTTGGACCTCCTCATTACCAGCCACCATTCCTCTTCCTCTTCTTCCTTTATTTTTAATCACTGCAATGCCAACTCTCCAACCATGTCATTAACAGAAAGAGCTCTTCTCAAAACCTTGCTAATTCTGCTTTGACTGTGATTCCTATTCTTCTAGCTAACTTGCTTATTCATCAGCCCAGGAGCAATGGGACCTCCCAATGGTGTCCGTCCTCTAAACCCCTGCCCCTTCACTTTTTTCTACCCCAAATAGCCTTTTCTGGACTTTACTTTCTTCTTACCCAACTCAGATTCCATGAGTCATTGTTGCAGTGTCTCCCACACAATCCCTGTGACTTCCTCCCTTACTCCCCTTTTTTCTCAGTATCTCCTACTTAACAAATACAACCAGGTAAGAGTTCCATCAGCTCTCTTCTTGGTATCTGCCAACGCCTATGTGCTGCAGGAAATAACCACACAGTGAAGCAGACTGTATTCATGTGGTAAACACAATATCCAACCTCAAATGGACAGTCAACTCTGACAATTCTATTACAATTTCTTGTTCTCCAATATCAGGACTTTTTTGAAAACCTTGTTTAATATTTCAGAAAGATTAAGAGCACTCAGCTTCCATCATCTTCTTGTGTCCAGCTCTACATACTTCCTTTCTTCTCCCAAATTAGAGGATGGAAAGAAAGAGGAAGAGAAGAGGACAGAGGAGGAAGAAGAAAAGGAGGAGAAGCTAATGGTCAGTCTACTCTGAGAGGTCAACCTAGCTCTTTTTGCTGAAGCTCCTCCTTCCTTGCCTTAACAAGGTTTTTCTCCAGTCTTTTCTTCTTCTGTATTTTCAATCTTTCCTCCTGCATCAGTGTTTTTCTAGAGAAAGAGATCCATAATTCAAGATATATAAATGCATAAGAAATCACAAGATTGGCTTATAGTGGTCAGTCACAGAGTCGGACGAGGAAGCGTTCAGAGGGTGTCTGCAAGTTGGAGACCCAAGGTTTCAGTCCAAGGTCTGGAGTTCACTGCAGCCTCCCATGGAAGTCCGTATCAGGAGATTGTTAGGTCTGCAACAGAAGGCTGAAGAGTCTACACCAGAAGGTGAAAGGTTCTGACATGGAAGCGGAAGAGTCTGTGCTGGAAGCCAGGAGATGATGTCCAAGCTGACGGCAAAGAATGGAGCTCCTCTAGAAAGCAAAAGCGAGTTTGTCCTTCCTCATTTCCCCTTTATCCTGTCTAGGTGATGAGTTGCCCTAGGGTGGGTCCTCTACACCCTAAGGTGTAGAACTGCTGAACCCACTTCGTCAAACTTCTGAACTTCCCAAGTCAACACAAGCAATCAACCATTACACCTCCTATGTTACTGTACCTGTCAGTCTACAAATGTAATTTATCATCTCTCATCTGAAAATGGAAGCCAAATAAAATCTCTGGGTTTTGCCTTTACAACTAGTCACTTGCACATCTTTTTGCTTTTTTATATCTAAGTATCTAAAATATATATTTATGGTTCCATTCAGTTTTCACTTGCCATTGTTCAGTCTGGCTTCTTCTGCAAATGCATCCAAGGACATTGATTCTCTATGATGCCACATCCAATGGCCTCTTGTATTTTTGTTCTTTAATTTACTCAGTGTCTCTGTCAGATTCAGTAGTGTTCTATCTCCCTTTTGTAGAATACTTTCATATATGACATCCTGTCCCCTGGTTTTTCCTCTCATCTTTCTGGCTGCCACTTCATTACCTCCTTCCCAGGTTT
Source organism: Chinchilla lanigera (assembly GCF_000276665.1). Taxonomy (NCBI): domain Eukaryota; kingdom Metazoa; phylum Chordata; class Mammalia; order Rodentia; family Chinchillidae; genus Chinchilla; species Chinchilla lanigera. The sequence continues at coordinate 13,844,308 of NW_004955440.1, forward strand.
GGATATGCTACTTGACTAATATGCTGCTTCTTGTGCTTTCTACTTCCTGTTTAGGTGCTTCTCATTTATTTCATGGCTTTAAAATACCATGTGTATGCTGTCAACTCCCAAATCTATAGCTGTGGCAATGAACGTTCTTCCAAGCTTTAGTCACAGCTATCCACTTGCTTACTTTACATTTCCACTGGAGAATCTTACAGGCACTTTAAATTTAACATTTTCAAAACTGAATTTTTTTCATTTTTCATTGCTCTAATTCCTACCATAGCATCCCCCTCCCCCTAAATCTTCCCCTTCTCAATAAATGAGTCTATTTCCACTCATCTGCTGCAGAACAAAAATTAGGAGTCATCCAGTTCATCAGCAAATCCTGTTGGTTTCACTTCTAGATTATCACTTCAAGCTTTCCACTTTTTTCCACATTCATTCGTGAAAAGTTCACAATACAAAGTTCACAGTTCATCTTTTGCCTGGCTTACTGCAATACCGTTCTGACTAGTTTCCGCTATCTTTGGTAATCTCTTACGAACTTACACTCCATAGGACAGAGTGAACTTTTAAACATAAACCAGATCACCTAACTCCCTTACTGAAAATCCTCTGATGGCTTGTGCCTCACCTTGAATAAAACCCAAGGACCTTAGTCTGGCCTATAAGATCTTGCATAGTCTAAGGCTTGTTTTCCTCCTTCCTTACTCAGGCCAGTCTCCTCCTTGACACAGAACTTTTCTTCAGTTTCTTCCCAAGGCTTTGATCAGTACCTTCTTTCCTGGCTTTTTTCCGGCTCTCTCTTCTTCATCATTCAGGTTTTAGTTTAAATGTCTCATTCTTAATAAGTCCTCCTTGACCCATTCTCACTAAAAAAATGCTCTCTTCCATCCTATCCCACTTCTCTTACTGTTTAGCTCATGCATTCTGTCTGCTTTTGAGTAAATCTTCCCATTTGGCAATTACATGTTTACTGGTTGTCTGTCTTTGAGGACACTGTAAACTGAGTGAGGACAGAGATTATATACATTTCAGTACTCACGTCTACAAACAATACCTAGCACAAGTTCTATACTTAATAATTACTTGAATAAGGTAATACCTCAGCTAGAAATGGACAATGTGGTGAAAATGACTGACCTTTATGTAGTCTTGCTTTATGGAAAATTTCTGAGTTACGTCAAAACTTTATTCAAGGTGGTAAATAACAAAAATAAGCCAAATTATTTTATTAGTAAAATACACATAAAGTTAGTCTACCAAATTTCTACAAAGCATTCTGAACAGTTTTTGTCAACATCCATACTTATCTTGTTGAAGATCAATAATAACCAATTTGAAGATGAGTACCAAACAATTTGAGTCTAGCTAGCACTGGGTGGAGAACAGCAGTTTGTGTGGTAGGAGGTGATTACGCCGTCCTCCTTCCACTCGGGGTTGGTTTAAGGCAGTCTGTGTCAAAGCATAACTGTTCTGTGCTGGGTAGAACTAACTTACTGAAAGGGCAGTGAGCACCCCATTCCTAGGACACTAAATACTAGTGGGATCGCCCTTACCAATTGCTATTCAAACCAACACCCTGCCTCCCTCCTATTTCCATTTCTAGCTACCGGGGGAAGAGTCAATAATGTCCTAATTGGGCACCACTGAGGGAAGGGGTTCTCCCAGCCCCTTCACGATTTCAGAGCAGGCCTTCTGCCGTCGGCCGGAGGAGGACTTAGTACCTATGCAGGAATACTAAGCAGCTGTGGTCATGAATGTAAATTGGAAGGTGGGAAAAAAATGTTTTCCCAAGCTAAGTCTATTATTTTTGTTTCCCACATGTTTACTGGGTTTTGAAGGGGATGACAGTGGTGAGAAAAAGTCAAATATTGCCTCTGGGACATTACAGAGAAACCAATCAGTTGTTGAGATTTACATTTCTGGCTGCGTTATTGCCCCCCCCGCCTTTTCCTTGTGGCACTGGGGATTGAATCAGGGCCTTTGCACTGAGCTTCCTCCTCAGCGCCCTGCCCCCTTTCCACTTTTTTTGAGACAGGGTCTTGCTTTGTCACTAAACTGCCTGGGCTGAGCTTGAATTTGCATTTCTCCTGCTTCAGTCTCCCAGAGTATTGAGCTAGTCTTTTATCAGACTGCTGGACACATTACATCCATCCCACCTAGCTTCTCTTAACTGTCCTAACTCATTCTCTTGCCATAAAATGTTTTGCCTTATTGCTCTGCGTCCCCTCTGCTCCTGCATCCTTGTTCCTCAGGGCGTTTTACTGACCTCATCCACACAGTGCGGCACCGTGACTGCACATAAGTAAAAGGGTAGGAATGAATAGTGGCAAAGCTGTGATGTAGGAAATTTTCCTCCCACACTGGACATGTAAGTAGAAAAGAATATGTGTAAAAGTCATACTGATCATTATCCGGTTCTTCTGACTTGCCAAGATACCAAGTTTATTCCCCAGGTATCATGCTTTAGCGCATTAGTATGTAAGAAGTTTGTACCAGGACATGGTGGTACATTCATTCTGAGAGGACTGCAAGTTAGAGCCCAGCCTGGGCAATTTAGTGACTTAGCAAGACTCTGCCTCAAAGTAAAATAGAAAGAGGGACAGAGAGCTAAGTGCAAAGGCCCTGGGTACAACTCCTAGTACTGCAAAATAAAGTTACTTGTGTCATTTCAGGAATACCTAAGCTAACTAAATCAGGTATACATTTCTATACCTGGTAGCAGCAGAAATACTTCTACATCTTTCATTGAAGGGGAGCTTAATATTCTACTTATGTCAAAGTTTTCCAATTGTCTTCCTGAAGATAAGAGATCTGACATAACTTGTTCATTCTGTGTGACTATTGGTGTACCAGAAGGCAGGTGAATGCCTTAGGCTGAATTTCTCCACAAATATGGCCTACCATATGTCTCAGACAAGTTCGATTCTATCCCAGTTCAGTCCTAACTCTAGTTGAGTTGAAGTTTAAATAAACTTCCGTATCTTTTAAAGCCATACAAGTTTCTAACACAAACAGCAATCACCCTTTATTCTGGAAACAGTCCGTTTCAACCCATTTATCTCAAGGCTCCTCAACCAACCAACGTATATTTGAATCTCTAAATTGAACTGGTCCTCAAGACTCTTCCAACTGGGAATAACTTGTGCTTCAACTGAACTTCTGGGCAGGACTTTACAGACTTCAGCTTTTAGCACTGGAATGACTACAAGGCTAGGACTTTGGTTTGAGGCATGAATGAAGTTAGCTAAAGCTATTTATCTTGAAATTTCAAATGTTCTGGCAGAGTAAAGCTCCTTTCATGTTTCCTTTTCTTTTGCTCTCTTTTCTTTATAAACTCAGAATGTAGTTTATACTGTTAGAAAGGTGCTGGATTTATAAGAAAGAGTGACTCTTACATCAGGTACACTGGTGTGTGCCTGTAATTCCAGCTACCCGGGTTGCTGAGGCAGAAGGACTGTGTGATCCAGGCGAGGGTGGGTAGCAGGGAGATCACATCTCAAAAAAGCGGTGATTCAAGAAAATAGGGAAGAGAGAGGGCTTGTATGCTTAGCTGCAGCTACCTCTATCTTAAAGTTTAGGAACTCCAGTGGGAATTACTAGCACTGTTTTTTGAGTTGTTTTTGAATTAAAAAAATATATAGGGGGTGGAGTGAACACAGATTTAGGACCAAAGCTACTGGTAATGGATGTTACATAGTTTTTCCAATTTTAACTCTTTGTCAGAAGTTAATTTTTTAAGGGAAGACTTTAACTTGTTGCTCTGCTTTAACACTACAGAAAAATCTGGGTGGGAAGATACAGAATATACTTTCAGGCTTCAGTACTATTTCTTGTTATTCCAGTTATTCCACTTACTCCGGTTTCACAATACAAGAAATATTGAAGTGATGTAGTGATAACACCATAATGGAGCCTGATCCAAGGTAAAACTGCCATCCAATTCTTCAATGAACTGAAGTGGTTCTTATTTAAAGTACACTTCCATTCCAGTACTGCTACTGGCAACTCTTAGCGTACAGAATGAAAGGTTTACACATATTCTAACCGGATCATAAAGTCGAGGGAACTACGTGGGATCACTCGGACAACCTGAGTGTATGTGAACACCAGCCTGGGACGTTGTTGCACAACACGGGTCAAATTCTGAGCGCTACCACTTGAGAACTGGGAATCTTGGAGAGAGTTTAAAGAGCCACAGTGATTATTAATAGTCTTGACAAGCTGTAGAAATGGCCAGATAATTACAGGATGAATTTAATAAACAAAAATATAGACTAATTTAGAGGAAGAGCAACACCCCCCCAAAAAAAAACCCAGTATAAACACAAGTGGCTTTGTGGAATAATGTGGGAATCAGTAAATCCTAAGTAAAACATGAATGAGCCATATCGTGCAGTTGGTTTTATTTCTAGAAAGTCCAGGAATTTGTACATTACATGTAAGGGTATGTTTAACAAAAAAGACAGCCATTCTCTAGTCATTTATACGCTCATTAAGCACTTTCGTGCCTGACACTTGTGGGTGCTGGCGTAAGACAGGGAAGACACCTACCTTCCGCTAAGTGTAAATGACGGAGCTACTAACTCCAAGTCTTTAGTCCGCACTATGCAGCTGATTTACAGCAAGCTCCCTGCGCTCCTTGAGGAACGGATCCTCGTCTTACATTTTAGACCCCATTTCGTGTCTAACACGGTACTCACAAGCAATCAACGTGCGTCAAGGAGTAACAACGGGGCCTACAAGAGTTCATCTGGAGAAAGTAAACACTTGTCTCACCATCCACTACGTCGATCGAAATCTGCATTTTTTTCCTCCAAAGCGCACTACATTCTCGCGAACGCATTACGTGCAGCGCAGCGCTCAACACAATGCCTTGAGCGCGAGCGGCGCGACAGCGCGGGCCCGGCTCCGCCAGGGCTGCTGCGGACACCGCGCCCCGCGAGAGGGC